>NC_026004.2:24732458-25032458 GCF_000442705.2 Elaeis guineensis | reverse complement strand
AGTCGAGGTCGGGGATGGGGCCCGGCTCCCGTAGGAGTCCGGACGAAGTTCACCTGCAGTAGGAGTCGGGGACGAAGTCCGACTCCCATAGGAGTCCGGATGAAGTTCACCTGCAGTGAAATTCGGGGACGAAGTCCGACTCCCGTGGGAGCCCGGATGAAATCTGGTAGTTGTAGGAATCTACCGTTGGTGAAGTTCAACCGTTGACGAAGTTCGAGGTAGTTCGGATTGGAGTTGAACCTGGCTGGAAGAAGTCTGGAAGGGATTCGGGGCACGACTGATAGTCGTAGAAGGTCGGCTGGCGGCGGAGCTCAATGAGCACTTGGGACGGCTTGATAGATGACTGGGGGAACTCATGTCGAAGGAGCTCGGGTGGTGCAGTGGGAGTTCGTCCGTCGGGGGAATTCAGTCAGTACTGTGGAAATTCGACTGTTGGAGAAGTCCGGAGAGATACCATCTGCAGTCGAAAGCCGGAGGTGTCCTGGAAGAGTCAATCCTGTCAAGAACTTCGGCTGAGGGTATTTTATACCCAACACCTCTGAAGAAAGAATCAAAAGACTAGTGAAGGATAGAATCTTAGGATCATTAAATTTTACTGATTTTGTGATCTATGTTAGCTACATAAATGCCAAATAGATATATACATCTATGATGAGTGTCAGGATGATTAAAGAAACTTTCAAAATCATTCATACTATTATATACAAAGCTTTTCCTCATATTTAATAGTTGAAAAATATTTAGTTACACTCATTGATGACTATTCATATTATATGTATATAGACCTTCTATTTGATTAGGTTAATGTCTTGAGGTCTTTAAGAAATTTGCTATTGTTGACTTAAAAGTTTCATTATGGTTGTTAATCTTGATAGATATTTTATATATCTTACTAAATCCTATGCATATTTACATGTCGACATGCATAATAAATATAAATGTGCAAAAGTAAATATAATTGAACATATAATACTAGTTTCCCATGTATAAGTATTCAATATAATATGTTAATTATTAGGACTCCCATAAAATATTAGTCAAAATAAATAATCGGTATTTAGCATATCTATTTGGCTTTGCATGCTCTTCGGGTCCGTTTGGTTGGAATGTGCCAAATTATGAGGAAATCTGATGATTCATGAAAATCATTTATTTGAAAAAATAATTGTGAAGGAAAATAATTTTTACTACATTTGATTGATAGAAAAATTACTTTGAAAAAATGATATGGAAAAAAGATTACTATATTTCATTAGAGGTCGTCCTATATAGAAATTGATAAAATTTATAAATATATCCTTCAACATAAAATATTTTTTTAATATTAAGATAACATTATCATATCTAATTAGTTTTTATATAATGACTATAATCATATATCCCTTTACATAATGCCATCTCCATCTTATTTTTTTTTATAAAAATTTTTTATTAAATAAATTTGAAAAGACATCAGAATAAATTCAATGATTACATATACAGTTTTATTAGAGATATTTTTGTTAAGTATAGATTACCACCATTTGAAAATTTACTAAATACTAATCTTTCTATAGTATTTATTTTATCTTCTCTCTTTGAAAAATAAATATGGGTCCATCAATTTTTTTACCATCTCTCTCTTTCTTTTTTCATACCAAATATGATAATTTAACATAAGATTTATTTTTTTATGGTAGATTATCCCTAGCCAAACAAACTCTAAGGGCCTATTCTTTTGAGGATAAAAAATTTATCCAAAAATTATTATTATATTATTATTATATATAATAATATATTATATTATTATTATATGACTAAGGATATGTTAAAAATGAAATACAAAGATTATTTTTTTAATTGATGAGAAAATGATTTAGCCACCTCCTAGGTGGATAAGACTTCTTCTAATTTCATAGATAAATGCTGTCCATAAAAAAATGATTTATCCATCTAGAAAAGTATGAGAATATAGGTAAGTTGGTCTATAAAAAAGTTAGCTAACTTTTTCATGATATTTATCCATAAAAAAATGGACCATAAATGTATAATGAAAGAGGGATTCATGAAGGGTTTTGCAGTTTTTTCCTTGTTATATAGGTATTGATATTAGCAATAGAAATTTTTATCCAATCTATACAATATATTAAAGGAAAAGCTAGTGGCCTCCCAATGCACCATATGTACTTTTTTTGATATTTTGTTTTATAATTTTTTTTTCAAACCTTTCTAAACCCTTCTGACTTTTTTTTTCTTCTCCCAACTATCCTCGCACCACCTCTCGGTCTCTATCATCACCTTTCTCCACATTATCATCAGTGTTGACCCTCTGTTTCGATCTTTCTAAGGTACTTTTCTTTTCACAGATCTTTCAAAAGAAAAAGAAGAAATAAGTTTTTTTCTTCAAACCTTCTTGAACCCTTTCGATTTTTTTTTGCTTCGAATCTTCTCAAGCCCTCGTGGATGCCAACCTCCTCCCCACTCCTCTCTCCATCACCTTCCGTCAGTCTCCACCATCATCTTCCTCGTCATCATCATCGATGTCAGTCCTCCCTTCCGATCTCCCTAACGTACTTTTTTTCCCACAGATCTTTGAAAAGAAAAAGAAGGAAAAAGTTTTTTTCTTCGAAGTCCTCCCAACTTTTTTTTGCTTTAAACCTTTTCGAGCCCTCATGGACACCCACATCCTCCCTGCTCTCCTTGTTGCCATCTCCCGTCGATCTCAAACATTGTCTTCCTCTCCATCATCACCAGTGTCAGCCCTCTCTTCTAATCTCACTAAGGTGCTTTCCTTCTCATAGATCTATGAAAAGAAAAAGAAGAAAAAAAATGAATAATCTATGCAGGAAAAGGTCTTTTCTTTTAATTTTTCCACCTTTTGATATTTCCTATGTTTTCCTCTAATTTTTTTTCTATTTTTTTCATTCTTAGGAGTCTTAATTAGGTGGGAGGCTCTAGACTCTTCGCCTTACTCTCCTTGCCACCTCCTCCCGCTGGTCTCCATCATCATCTTTCTCTCTATCATCATCGATATCGACCTTCCCCCTCCAATCTTCCTCAGGTACTTTTTTTCCCACATATTTCTAAAAAAAAAAGATGCCGACCTTCTTCCTGCTCTCCTTGTCCCCACCACCCACCAATCTTTGCCATCATCTTCCTCTCCATCATCACCAGCATCGGCCCTCCCCTTCGATCTCCCTCAAGTATTTTCCTTCACACAGATCTCCAAAAAAGAGAAAGAAATGAAAAGAAAAAGAAGAAAAAAGGAAAAGAGTTGATCAATCTAAATGGAAAAAGATCTTGCCTTTTAATTTTTCTACCTTTTTTTGATTTTTCCTATGTTTTTCCTAATTTTTTCTCTGCTTTTCAGTACCCTATTGTTATTTGGCATTTTAGGTCATAAATGAATGCATGAACTTGGAGTCAAGGAAAATTAAGGATGGGAATTAAAGGACTAGGGACCGACCTATCAGACGGAATTGGGGGTGGGTCAGATTGGGCAAATGGCCAAGTTTGTGAACTATTGGTTGCCATTATAAACACAAGATCAATCAGTGTTTGCAATATTTATTTTAATTTCTAAAATCTACAATATTCACTACAACATAGCAATACAAACAATAAAAGAAATATTAGTTGACATACTAAAATTATCATCTAAGATAACAATTGATTCAGCCAGAGATAATGATTTGGAATTTGGAGAAAGTTTGAAAAGTTCATCAAAAATTTGAATAACAAAAAATTAATAATAAAAAAAAATAAAAAAATATAAATATTATGATATATTTATGTATTTATCAGTTTGGCTCCATGAGATGTCTTAGCAACACGACTCATTACCAAAGAATTAGGGCTAGAAGTGGGCCGAGCCATATCCCTGCCTGAGCCTGGCCTGAAATAATTTTTTTTTAGGTCCGAAAATTTTTGAAAAGCTCAAGCTCGAGCTCGATCCAAGCCCGAGCCCGAGCTCGACCCGCACTTGATTGGGTCAGCTTACGACCCACACCACCCCTCTTCCCTCTCTTAAATTAAAAAAAAAAAAGATCCTAAGCCCTAACCCATTTTGGCCATGATGATGATGACGACCTCCTAGAGCTCGAGCTTGACCTGGTCAACACCAGCGATGTCGGCGTAGGTGACGCCAGTCTCTGAGACCTCTTAAAACTTAGATTTGGAGTAGCTGAAGTCTATGGGACTGTCGAGACCACCAGGGCTACCTTCGAAGCCCCTTTGGATGCGATGGAAGAGGAAGAAGAGGCCAGCGAAGGTGAGGAAAGGAAAAAGAAGGTTGCTAATGAAGGCAAAGAGGCTGTTATCACCGTTGCCCTTGGAGATGGAGATGTCGATGCTATTCATGGTGAGGATGTCGATGAGGTTGGAGTCATTAGGGATGATGATGGTGGTGCTCCACCTTGCCGCTTCAGCAAAGTTTAATTATAGGGCTTTTCGATCTACCTGAGAATGACAGTGTCAGGGCCATTTTCGCTCCACCTAATCAAAGTAAGTTACTGTCATTGGTGTTAGCCAAAATGGGGTCGTTGCTAAAGCAGACACGCTCCAACTTGCCCTTCTACACCAAGGTGAGCAAGAGCCCTTGGGGAGGTCTAGGGATGGCTGGGGCTTGGGGGTGATTAAGAGAGATTGAGAGAATAGAGAAGGAACTCGAAGGGGTAGACTCCATTTGCATGGGATTTCGGGCTGAATTTTGAGCTCAGCCTATTGAGTTGGATTTGAACCTAATCGGACTGAATTTTGAGCTTGAACCCTGATCGGATTCGAGTCGGGCCAAAGGTACATCTGAGCTTGCCTTGAAAGACAAACATGCCTTATAATTAGGTCTAAGTCTGATCTGAACTGTTTTAGGCTCAGTCTAAAGTTCAGTCCGAAGTCATACCGGCCCAATAGGCCTCAAACTGATCCAAACCTAATTCCCACCCTACAAAGAATATAAATCCAATATTATGGTCAAATGAAATTAGAAAAAAGATAGAAGAGTTGACATATATGTATTCTGTCTCCAATGTATGACTATATTTTATGTTCTTAGGAGTCTCAATCGGGGGCAAAGCTTGTAGCGGCCAAATAGGAAAGTTTAGATCCATTCTAAGGAGTTTTAATTAGTTGGGAGGTTTGGAGTGGCCGAGATAACTCACTCTCTCCCTCTCTCATCCCTCTGTATCATTTTTTTCTATTAAAATTTAATATTGTTAGATCCCAAAAGGGGTTGTTCTAAACCTCCAAAATAAGATTTTGATTAGCAATTTACTCTATTAGAATTACTTAGCATTTTTTCATTGCATTTAGAGATGGTTAGTATTTTTGTTATCGTAGTTGTCACCATAATTTATTGAGAATATATAAAGACTTAATTATTTTATAAAATTTAATATATATTTTATTGCATGGGCAGTCATCTAATCATCTAAACTATAGGTGGGATCAATACCTAGGGTCACCTAGGCTATTTGGATTTAGCGGAGGATCTGATATGGAGCTAGCATTTATAGATTCCTTCTAGGATGGTTGGTGAGGAGCCCTCCTAGTATGTTTACCAATGTTATTAGAATTTCAATTGATGTTAGTAAAGTAAGAAAAATATATTTAAATTTTGAAAAAAATTAAATGAATTATTTAACAAATATAGTAAGCTTAATTCTTCAATATTTTATCTGATAAAATTATAAAAATTTTCTTATGTGGATATATTTATTATAGATTATCTTGTATTCATGGTTAGGATAAAATTTATTTTTTTTAAAAAAAATTTATAATACTATTTATAGTGTTCTATGTTGTGGGTCAAGATGAGCATAAGCTACATTACAGTGAAGTTATTGATCGCATTTAGCAAATAAAATTGTGAATCATATTATCAGTTTTTTATTACTATTTATTCATCATGTTTCAAAAATATATTTTTATTTTTATAATTTTTAATTTATAAAAAAATTAAATCTTAAAATTAAAGATAAAATTTTAGATTAGGATGATACTCAGCTCCTTCCTTGAGTGAGCTATTTGTTATATTATTATTAAGTACTAACCATTTTGCATTTAATGGTTGTATGTTTTTTAAAAAAATAATTAAAGTAATATTTTTTAAAAAATATATGTTTCAAAAAAAATTAATTTATTATTATTATTATATTTTATTAATTATTTTTTATCATCATTTAAATATAATCCTCCGCGGATTACTTGCTGGTTCTTATTAAAATTTCATACTTAATATGCAATAAATATGCAGATGTTAGGGTCTTTTATTCATTATAATTTATAATTTTGTTATGTTTTATTTTAATAATAGATAAACAGAAGAAAAACCCTGCCCCTCCGCCGGTTTCTAGCGATCCCACCGCCATTTCCCGTTTGAGAGGGACGACCACGCTTGGCTCGCAGCGCCTCATTTCTTCTCCATGAAGGCCTTTAATCCGTAGTCCCAAATCCATTTGCTTCCCCTCTCTCCCTCTGGAGCTTGGAAACAAGAAACCCTAATTAGGAGGACGAGATGGAGCCGCCCAAACAAAGGAGAAAATTAGCCGATCAAATTGATGTAAGAGAACTCAATCCCCGATCCCCAATTCCCCCATTTACCAGAGCCTTCATATCCCTCCAAACCAATTCCAATTCCACCAATAATGAAGAAGAAGAGGAAGAGGAGGAGGAGTTCGAGAGCGCTGAACTCAGGAACTGGTCGTCTCTCACCGACCCCTTGCTCCACTCCGTCCTCCGCCGCCTCGACACCCTCGAGGACTTCTTCGCCTTCCGCGGCGTCTGCCGCGGCTGGCGCTCCCTCGCCGCCCCCTCCTCCGCCTCCCTCTCCTCCCAACCCCCTCTCGTCCTCCTCGCCCGCTGCCCCAGCTACACCGAAGCCTTCTACGACATCGCCCGCCGCCGCCTCTACAGCCTCCGCCCTCCCTGGCGCCTCTTCTCCCGCTTCTCCATCGGCTACTCCCACGGCTTCGTCATCACCACCACCCAGCCCCCGCTCCCCAAGCTCCTCCTCTGGAACCTCTTCACCGACGCCAAAATCCGCCTCCCCAAAGCCCCCGAGCCCTTCGACCGGGTCATCCTTTCCTCCAACCCCTCCTCTCCCGGCTGCCTCGCAGTATTGTTCTCAAGATCAGGCTCTACTGTTCAGTACTGCCACGTAGGCGACCATCTCTGGAGATTAAGCTGCCGGAATTCGCCGCGAGCAAGCGTGATCGATTGGTCGGTCGTCGAAGACATGATCTTTTTTAAGGGGAAGCTATATGCTCTCACCAGTACCGAGCAGCTGGTGGAAGTCGAGCTCTTCCCGCTGCCGAAATTGACCCTGCCGAGAGCTGAAACCGGGGTGGCGGTGAAGAGAGGGTTCGGCGAGAGGTGGCTTGCTGAGTGTGGCGGCGAGCTGCTGATGGTCTATTGGAGTGTCAGGATGGTGTTCGATGTTTATCACTGGGACTTTGGAAGAGGTCGGTGGGTGGAGACGTCCAGTCTGGGTGGAAAGGCATTGTTCATGGGGTCCAGAGGTTTTGCTGCATCTATTGAACCTATGTGCTCCGAAGTCCGGGAGAACTGCATCTATTATGCAGGGAATTGGAAGGACCAGTGGTTTGTGTACTCTTTGGTGGATAGGTCCCTTGAGGTTGTGCCCGCTGTTTCATGTGGTTTGCTTGGGGGCCGCACTTCGCTGCCACCTGTTTGGGTTTTCCCAAGCCTTTGCTGACTGATTTATGCAGCTGTGGCTGTATCTCGTGAGAATGAAGGGGAGAGAAAAAGAACTCATAAAAGTTCTATTTAGTAGTCTTTTACAAATCAAATATTTACTTAATGGGTTGCTCTGTTGTTGTACATCTTATACTTCACCATAATTATCTTGTCGTTTCGAAATCTTCTTTCTATATGTCTCTATATATTTTTACAAGTCCGCTTCTTCTACATGCTATGCGACATTTCTTATTATATTTAACTAAAGTAATAAACTTCTTGTGAAGGTGCAGTATGAAATGAGGCATGTCCAATTGTTATCAGAAATTTTATGTTAAGTTGTATTTGTGCTCATTTTCCTTATCCAATAACTTGGCAGAGTTTCACTAGGACCTCATTACTTGTTTGAAGGACCAAGTAAACATTAAATGTGGTCTGCTAGGAGGTTTCAGTGTGGATGCAACATTGCAGGTAAGTAACATTCGACTTTATGAGTTTCTTGAGTATTGTAGACCATTGTTGCACGGAGACATGGTCTGTGGAGTTGGGAATTCAAGTTCTTAGGACACTGGCTCAGCAAAGGTACTTATTAATGCTGGTATTATTTTATTTTTGATTTTTTCGCTTCTCTCTGTGACGACGCTTTTCTTCTTTGAGGCTATTGCAACTATTTATTTCTGTTATGTCACAGAGCTTCACCATATTTGCTCTTTAGGTAAGTATAATCAGTTATGCTCTTACAATAGTTCTGCATGCTTTAGCATTGTCTGAGAGGGTGAACCCAGCCCCCTTCTTCTTTTTTTTTTTCCTTTTTTTTTTAATAATTTTATTTGTAGATGAGGCCTGTAGGCAATTTCGGGCCACAAAGCGGGAGATAGCCCTTGACCTTTGCCTAAACTGTTTAACCCTGATGAACCACCAAGATAATTTACCAACTTCCAGGTTGGCTGATTATTGAATATTTGTAGCCTATAGTAGTCTAAAAAGTATATGGTGGTTCCTTTTTTCTTGTTGTCGTAATTTGACAGATTGTTAAGTATCAATTATTGTATTTGGAAACTGCAGAATTTCATACCATGAGCAGATCAAAAGCTGATATAAAGGGTGCAGAAGCTCCAGAGGAAAGGAGTAGAAGATTCAAAGATCATTAATTGGCTTGGGAACCAATTTCTTGACTTGAACAAATGGTTGTGAAAGAATGCTGATACAAAGTGCAAAGTTGTTAGATGTTAGATAGTAAGATGATGCAATTGCAGAAAAGTATATGTGCCATCAAGAACTCGTTGGAGCAACTTTGCCATCATGAACTCATTAGAGTATCCTTTATCTTAGGGGGTCAACCTTGGTGATCTACTGCAGGCCCTGTTTCATTGCATTGTAACAGAACAGAAGTCTCAAGAAAAATCTTCTGGTGTGAAAGTGATGTTTCAAGTTTTGCGGCCAGTCAGTTAGTAGTTTAAATTTATGTTCAGTGCCTTTTAAACCCTGACATTCTTGGTTATGATTATTATGAAGCATATCCTATCAAAAATCATTCTTTTCACTGCTTAGCTTGATGTAGCTATCCTTTTTGTTATAGTATAAACTCAATCTAATTTCAGTTTCACATTAAAAAAAAAAAAAACAGATCTTAACTTTAATTAGTTGTAGATGCATCTTTTTGTAATTTTTTAAGATTTTCCACCGCTTGAAAAGATAGTTTGGTCAAAAGTATATAGTAAACTTTGTTCAGAAATTGAAGAAATGGTCTGTTGGAGAATGGCAAGGAGTGGCATTGAAGTCAACATGGAAAAGGACAAACAATTATGAGTCCGTATATAGAAATTCATTCGAGGCAATTGCTAAGATAGATTTTAAAATGCTAATTCCATGTGCAATAACAAATATGAATTTAAGTTTAGGCACAAGATACAAGCAAAAAAGTTGGATCAAGGAGGAAGAAGATTAACTTTCTTGTCATATTTTTCCATCAATGCTTTCTATACTATTAAAAATCTAGACTAGACAAATTCTTAAAGGTGGAAATACTTGAGAAAGTATTAGATTTGATAGTAGAAAAAGAGATTTGAGTTTTCCATCCAAGGTTTTGTGGATCACCATCTCGGCCTTAATCGACTATGTCCTCGACCTTTACTGAGGGCTCGGACAGTTTGGTCCTCCGCAGGTACAGAAACTGCAAGACGTCTGTCTTGGCCGACCTGAAGGAGTTAGGTGTAGAAATCCGAATCAACTTGTCTACTCCAAAGCTATTACCTTATGGGCGGCAGCTCGGACCTCATCTAGAATCAAGGTGTTTGGAGGTTGGACATAACCAACCTAGGAAAGATCTTTCATAAAGGGCAGTAGTTCCAATTGGGAAGGAGTTCAGTACCTTCACAACTATAGAAAGTCTGGATAAGGAAGGAGATCGTCAAGATAAAATCACGCTCGAATGGAAACTAATAGCTAGTTCCGCATTGCAAACGCGGAAGCGATCACGGCGAGCTTGATCCGCACGCAATATTCGGGAATCGGTTAGTCCCTCGGGCGTACACGACTCTAATTTCTCCTCTATAAATAGAGGAAAGTAGGAACTCCAAGATAAGCTCTTGAAAGGTCTCTCTCCCTCTCTCTCTGTTGTCCATCTTCCCACTGATTTGAACTTCGGAGGGTCCACGTTGGAGAACATTCTAGCCAGGGCTTTTTACAGGTCTTGGTCCAATTTCAGGAGTCCACTGCATCGACGCCTTGGTTCCAGCCGAAGACCGGTGCTCCCCGTTTCAGCCGAGGAGATCCCATTTAAGGAGACTGCCTCCGACCTCAGGTGTGGGATTTGGCAGCAACACAAGGTATGATATTTCAAAGTTTCTTTCTTCCTATAGTTCACATGTTTTATTGTGATTGGTATATCAAGATTTTAGAGAATTTTGATGAAGTTTGTATTGACTTTAACTACATCACTGATTATGTTCATTTCATTACATAGTATCTAAGCATCTAGGTCTTTTATAGCTCCTGTTGTGCTGAGGTTGCATATTTTGCATTGGCCTGGTAATTGATGGCAGCATATGAAAATGCTTCAAATTGAAAACTAGTTGCAAAATATTCTCAAACTTACTTTTATTAATGTATCCAACATGTAGACAAGTTAAGAGGTTTTCCTGCTATTGTCACAATCTTTTATAAGATATAGATGATCTCGTTACTACTTGAATTGAAGAAGCAAAGTCAAAGGTTGTTTTAGCCATGTAACTTGCATAGCACTAATATTTGGCACATGCTATGCAAGTAAAAGTGAATTGAGGGATTTATAATGTTTGTTGTCGAAACAAAGAGGAAGGGAGCTCCAAATGTGCACCTTAATTCATTGATAATGACAAACTTTATGGTGCTAGTTTAAACTGCAAATGCATAAAAGGATTCTTATCATATGAGTCATTTGATGGAGTGAATATTAGCTTGTACTATGCTGTGCATGCTTCTTCTGTTCTAAAGTCAATTTTTAAAGTTGCTTGAATTTCATGTAGTATAGGAAAGGAAATGCTCTCAAAACACTTTAATAGGTGAATCTATATATACCCATGTTATGTTGATGATTGCTTTCCCATGATTACATGGTTAAATGTGTCTAGATGAAGCCTAGTACATTAATTCAAAACAGAAAAGAAAGAAAATTTTAGATAGCTTTAATTATGCTAAGATCAACATTAGCAGAATAACTAACATTAAGAAAATGTGTAGAAAAGGGATTGGAAGCTTAAGAGTGAGAATGTGAGAACAAAAAAAAAAAAAAAGAGGAGGATTCGGGATCATCTGCATATCGTGTTTTGCCTGCAGAGCCGGTGCATGCTTGGGTGGGTGACATGTCACCCATCTTTTAGATGGATGGTGGTGGTCTCCCATCTCTCAGCCTGTTGTGTATGGCATGCTACCTGTTTTGGGCACGCCAATCCATCTTTGAGATGGGAGACATGTTCCTCATCCAGATATGCATCAGCCTCTGCGGTGCAAAACATGCATGGAACAGGATCCGAACTTAAAATAAGATTATGGAGTTGGGGGAGCATTAAAATCAATGGTTCTAACCATGCAGATAAGTGGTGTACAAGCAAGTTGTACCCAGTTTGGCTCGTCTGAATGATGAACCATTCGTAGATTGAGCTCAAGCTGTGATCAGGAAACATAGCTCAAATCCAAGCCACCTTGAGTTTTGTTTGTTAGGCTTGGACTACAAATCAATTTGGTTGACCTTCTTCAGCTCATCTGTAGCTTGCCTTAGGAATGAGCTGATGAAGGAGAGAAGAGGGGAATGGGGCTGAACTCCAAGGCAAGGCCACATGAGTGAGGTGACTAGAGAAGGTGTCATGGATGGCCACGTTGTGGAAAAGAGGGTTCAGTGTGGAGGAGGTGCGGCGAGGGAAAGGGTGGGAAGAAGGAATAGGCAATGAGCAAAACTTCCTGGACATTGAACTTGGCCATTGGAGGAGGCACTAGATCTTGAAGTTGCCATTGTTTGGTAGAGAGAGAAGAACCACAAGGAAAGGCCACATGAATTAGGTGTCCAGAGAAGGTGGCATTGATGACTAATAGTAGAAATGAAATTAGATTGTGCAAAAAAACTACCCTAATCATATGTTTCAAATCCATTATGCATCAAGTTGTTCCAAAAGGACAGTAAAAGAATGTTTAGTGTGTAATTTACAATAGGCTATATGAATTTGAGAACTTAAATTATTTATCTTCATCTAGATATTTTAAAACATAATGGAATCTGAATATTGATTATTTTAGATGCTTCTACCTTGTCCATGTCCGCATGTTCTTCTTGCACTACCTAGTCGAGATGCATACGACCATGTCATCCTCTTCCTTTTGCTAACATCACAGCCCTATTTGCTGGCTGTGGCTTCTGCCCTACCTTCGTTACCAACCCCACTTACATTCCTCTTGTTTCTTCCACCCTTGTGCACCACCCCATACACATCCTTCTCCTTTCCCTCCACCAAGGTTGGCCTTTCCTTGGGTTCCTCGATACTCTGGGCCTCCTCCATGACCTCACACACACTTCTCTACCACCATCTAGGATGTCCATAAGCCCTATTGCAATTTCCTTAATGATGATGCCACACTTGAACATTTTGGAGCATCATCTCGAGAAGACACATTCTTTGTTATATGCTAGGACATTTTGGTCCGGGAGTGACTGAATTGAAAAGAAAAAAAATAATAAATCCTACCTTTTCCTGCAAATTATTATTAAGCAACTTTTTTGCTTTTCTTTTCTTTTTTTTTTTAACAAAATCTAACTTTATTTTCTTTTGTCCTTCTAAGAAAAGCTTGATGCTAAATTTCTCGATATGATGCATCCAACCACCCTCTGGCCCAAAATGCCTATGCACCCTCCTTCAAACTCTCGCCACCAACCAAACCTCATCCTCTCCTTTTCTCTTGCTATCTCCATCACTTCCACCCTCGTCTCGAACCCCTTCTCTAGTTGCAATGCAGCATTGGCAGTGCCGAGAGGTAGGAGCAGCAGCCCTTGTGTGCCAAGGACATGCTGTCAAGCATGGTTGATGATCCGATGGAGGAGCTCTTAAGGAGATAAAGGAGAACCAGGCCCACTTGGATAGATTTAAGGTGGCATTGCGAAGGTTGACTTGGGGCAGGGAGGTGGTTGCCCACATTGAGAGAGAAGAAATTGAAGCCTGTGTGCCACTGAGCATGTTTGCCAGCTCAAGAGTAGGAAGTCAAAGGTGAGCTGTGGGTCGTCCGCCTTTTATTTGATTCTTTGCTAAAACCAAAAACTTAGTTATAGGAGAGCATTAGAGAAATGATATTAAACCAAGAATTGTTAGTGTTGCATGCTGGTGGCATGGCAACGTGGCATTGGCACAATGCTTGACACACATTAGCATGACAACATTTCAAGTACTAGAATGTATCTGATAGCATGTCATTATTGTTGGGAATAGTGTCCCAAAGCCAATCGTCAGCCTGTTGACGGTTGTGCTCTTTGTTGTATTAGTACATAAATCATAAATAAATAAAAGTTATTTTGATATTTTTCATCATAAATTGTCATTTTCTAATGAACTCTTGTGTTGTGGTGAAGTCCTTAGGACTATTTAAACTCGACAAAGGAGGATTTGTCATTTAGTCCTTAAACCTGTTCGCGACCAAATGATACGTTGTTACCAAGGACAACAATGTTTATTGAGCATAGGTCGTTGTGTGCCATATAGGTTGGTTGTCCTCTTAACCAAGGAGTGTGGAGACACTGGTATGGCATACAGGTGAGATGTAAGGATACATCTGCACTGAATGTGACCGACTCCGGAGCTATCTCTGCTGTCAAGATTTGCTCCGATGGGATATGGGTATAAATGTCCCTCCGATCTGAGACCGCCACGATGACTTGCAAGCAACTCACTGCACTTAGACACTGGACTACTTGAATTTCTAATTCAGTGACGGAAGGCTGCTGGGTGTAGTCAAGTACTTGACTTGTCGGTGCGTGTGTTAAGATGGGATTGACCACTCCAGTTCAGGAGCTGTGTACAGTCGTGTTTCAATTTAGCAAAATCTTGGCCAGGGTAGTCCTAGTGAGGAGTCACAGGACTTTTTGAGTTGAGCACGATTCAGATGATCTACTCAGGGTTGACAGTTTAACCCTGAGTCATCCTAAACACAGGGGTCAAAAGGGATGAATTATGCAGTAACCATATTTACGTAGGTTCTGAGTGTTGCGATTGCGACTATTCGACCTATCCGGACGTCGGGTACCATTGCTAGATGGTCACTTCGATTAGTACAGGAATTGGTTCTTGTGCTGCCGGCTTAGGTTCGAACCTGCAGGGTCACACACATTAGAGGTTCCTATCTGATCTGATGGCTGATGAAGAGTCTTAATGTTCGTGGACTATGAGTCCTACGTGTCTGGGACTCTGTGATCGAGAATCAGGATTCTCTGATCACGAGTCCCACACATTTTGGGTACCGGGATCAAGAGTTCCACTGGTTTGGGACTTTTCGATCAGAATTTCATATCGATGAATTCTGATGCCCGATTGCCCATCGGATTTGGACTCAATATTTATGAGAGGTTTAATTAGTGATTTGATCGCTAATTAACTCAATTTGATTGAGTAATTATTTTTGGATCAAGTCCAATTGAATTGGATTCAGTTGGATTTGATCCGATTAGGTTAAGAGTTGACCTAATCGTCGAGATGATTTGGTCCCTGATTTGATCAGGGGTTGGGCTTAGTCAATTCCTGATTTGATTAGGATTTTATTGAGCCTAATTAAGTCTAATTAAGTTGGGTTTAATTTAGTCTAATTGTGCTTAACCTATTTTGATTAGGTTGGTTCAATTAAGATTAAACTACTATTTGAATTTGAATCCCTGCGCCACTTCATATCTCTGCGCCCATTTGAATTCACGAGAAGAAACTTTTCGTGAATTTTCTCTCACGCAAAGCCCTTCCCACGCCCCACATTTGTGCGCCACATAGGTAGATAAGGATGGTTGGTTGGCCATTCAAATTCAAAACAAAGTTTGAATTTGAATGAGCAACCAATCCATGCGCCATGTCCTTATCCTCTTTAGCGCCCCATATCTTACACGAGAAAGAGTTTCTCGTGAAACCTTTCCACGCACAAAGCAGCCACGCACCTTCTCTTCTCACGCCTAAGTGGATAGGGATGAGTTGGTTTGCATTTGAATTCAAATTTGATTTGAATTCAAATGTGCAACCACTTATCTTTATCCTCTCACGCGGATAAGACACGTTTTGAACTGTTTTAAAAGAGATAAGGAGGTGGGGCGTGCGTAGAAATTTTCTGAGAGAAAAAGTGGGGCGTGAGGAACCCTTGTGCGCGAGTAGGAAGTCTAAAACTCCCGAAAGAAAAAGAAAGAAAAGAAAGAAAATTGGGCGCAGGGTTTTTAGTGTGTTCCCTAGGGTTTCAACCTGGGGTTCGGGAAGTGAGAAGGTGAGCTACGAGTGTCGTGAGCCCACCAAATTTCAGGAAGAGATTCATTAACCTCTCAAGCACACTTGCTGACGATCTGAAGCGTCTGAGGAGTCGGCAGACATCGATCGAAGGAGTTCGATCAGCATCGACCGTCGAAAGGGCTCTACAACGAGCTAGCACTCGTGAGGAGCTGATCAGACCGGGAGCTTCATGTGAACGATCCGCAGAGGTCAGACACGCTGTGTGGCTGCGTTGCGACGGTGATCAGATTGCAGAGATCGACTACCCGCGTAAGGGTATTGTGTTCTGAACATAGAATAGTAAATTGTTTACTGTTCGAATTTGAATTTCAAATTTAAATGCATGCATGCTATATATCATATTTAGATCCTAGTGTAGGGTAAACACATGTTAATTAATTAGATTAATTAATTATTTTCGCTGTAAAATAATGATTTTAAAAAAGTTTTAAAATTATCATTTTACCCCTGCACTCAAATTTCGCATTAAATGGTATCAGAGCAGGTTCTAAGATATGATATATGAATTTGCATGCGTAGATTAAGTTGTAATCTAAAAGTTTAAATTTGAAATTTAAAATTCAAAATTTAAAATTTGAATTTTGAAAGTTGTTCGAAATTCAAAATTCAAAAATTTGAAATTCAAAATTTGAAATTTGAATTTTGAAATTTGAAATTCGAAATTTAAAATTCAAAAATTTAAAATTCAAAATTTAAAATTTGAAATTTGAAATTTGGTTGAAATTTTAAATTTGAAATTCAAAATTTAAAATTCAAAAATTTGAAATTTGAAGTTTGAAATTTGTTTTAAATTTGAAATTCAAAATTTAAAATTTAAAATTTGAAATTTAAATTTTGAAATTGGTATATTTAGATATACTTGATCCAAGTAGCAAGTAATCTAATTGGGTTGGTTGCTATGGCCGTCCGGTTATAGGAGAAAAGTAGGGTTTAAAGGCCCTCTCCTCCCATTCGATGGGATCTCCTATGGCGGTAGGGGTGCCGCTGCAATTATATCCCATGCAGATGAAGCAGCGAAAGGACTTAATTGTAAAGGTTCAATTGTAAAATTTATCATGAATGTGTTAGATTAGATCTAAAGGAATATTCATGATTTATTTTGATTGAGTTATTTTCTGTTATGTAATTAGCAATAGGATTGCTATTTATGAAATGTGCTGATCTATTTGTGAAATGAGTCAACATATTTGGTGAACAGAAAATAAAACCTTTCAAATTTGAAAATTATTTTCGAAAAGTCAAACCCTGACCCATCAGTCTAAATACTTAATTAAAAGAATTAAGTGTTGTCAAGTTGGTCTAGAATTGTGAATTAAGACCTAAGACAATTGCATAAACTTGTGGGTCAATGGGTTAGATAGATTAGATCCATAAGTGGGTTAGACCTAAGATTAGCTTAAAGAAATGGACTAAATTAGAGTAATTGATCAAATCTAATCAAAAGTTGAATTAGATTAGGTCAAGGACACTCTAGACTCAACTCCAATAGTTGTAGTTGAATGGGTCCATGTTTTTAACTAGATCAAGATGGACTTAATTCATGGCTACGCGGTGGAACCCTATTTACTAAGTTGATCAAATTAAAACTAATGAACCGGTTGGTGTCTAAGGTAAGTTCGGTAGTTTGACCAGTGGTTCTTAAGTGGGAGCTACTCGCATTGATTCGATCTCTGACGAGTTAATGGCATATCCCCACCACTGATCTCACTTACTTGGCCAACCTGGTGAGTTAGGTTTTGATTAGATCACTTGGTGATTAGGGCTCACCCATGTCATTAGGTAAATCAGTGTGACTGATTTAGGTGCTCCTAATGCCGGTTTTAATTAAATTTTTTTTTAATCTGACTTGGTGAAGTCAGTGGGAGGATTGAAATTGGCTAGTTAATTTCTTCTCTTCCTTCACTTAATAAAATCCTCAAAATTATTAGGTCCCTAAAATGATTAAGTTATAGTGATAACTAAGTCATAGCCTCCCATTAAGTGAGTGATAATGAGTCCATTAGTTTAATAATCATTGAAGGCCCAAAGGCCTGGTGCTTATTGACTAATGGAATTATCATTCATAGTATGATAATTTGGTTTGAGTCTTTCTGATGGTGGTCAGGTTGGCCGGCCAAAGTCGGGCCTGATCATTTATTGGTCCGATTCACCAAATCAAGTCATGTTAATAGTTGGACCTAACCAGATCTTTTCAGTGGAGGCCAAAGCCTACTGATTAGGTTCTGGGGCAAAATTGATTACTAGAAGTTGTTTAGAGAAACAACTGGTTATGAACCTACCCATAGATGCACATGGATTGACCAACCAAAGTTGGGCTCGTGTGTAGTCTGTGTGGATTCTAGTACCCACTAAGGAATTAAAGTAATTCTTCGAATTGGAGGTTGAGGCTACCAGTTCGTAAAAATATTGGGAGAAACTTTAGACTAAAGTCCAAGTCTTTAGTATTAATAATTTATGTACTAATAGAGGTCTGGTTTTCCTTTATGCAGCTATGGCCACTACCCTGTCGCTCCAGTCATTATTAGATAATGACAAGCTCATGGGATCTAATTTCGATAGCTGGTATCAAAAATTAAAAATCGTCCTTGAGCATGAGCGGATCCTTTATGTTGTAACGGATCCGGCACCCGAGGAGCCAGCCCCGAATGCTAGAGGGACGGTCCAAGACACTTATCAGAAGTGGCTCAACGACTAGACCACCGTTCGATGCATAATGCTGGCGGCAATGAATGATGAGTTTAGCCGCAGATTTGAGAACGCCCAGCCACAGGAGATGCTTCAAATGTTGAGCGACTCCTTTGGCACGCCTGACGACGTTGAAAGGCACAAAAACTAGTTGTGCCATTTTCAATGCTCGGATGACGGATGGGGCCTCAGTTACCGATCATGTACTATACATGATCGAAATGATTGAGCGTTTAAATAAACTGGGCTTTCTCCTACACAAGCAGCTCGGTAAGGATGCGATTCTTTAATTCATTGTCCAAGTCTTTCCTCCCCTTCCTTACTTATTTTCGAATGACAAAGCCTGCAGTGAACTACCACAGCTTGTTGGGATTGCTGCAGAACTTTGAGAAGGACCACCAGCTCCATAAGGAGTCGGTGAATGTTGCGGGAGGATCTTCTTCTGATCGTCGACCCTTTAAGAAAGGGAAGAAGAACAAGAAGAAGAAGAACAAGAAGGTGCAGCCGCATGCTGGAACGTCTGCACAGGGTCAGACCAAGAAGCGCAAGCCCGACCAGAGCCAGGCGGAGTGCTTCTTTTGCAAGAAGCAGGGGCACTGGAAGAGGAACTGTCCTCTATACATTGCCTCCCTGGACCCAAACAGGCCGAAGAAGAAGCAAGGTAATTATATCATAACACCTTGCAACTTTTTCATTTGTGATACTACTGCCTGGGTATTGGATACCGGAAGCCCTTATCATATTTGCAATTCGATGCAGGGTCTGCAGGTCAGTAGGAGATTTGATGATGGCGAGAGGTTCCTGAACGTTGGAGATGGAAGCAAAGTTCCAGTTCTAGCTTTAGGAATCATGAACTTTGTAATCAATTCTCGTAATGTAATTCTAAGTGAATGTCACTATTGTCCAAGTTTTTTATTAAATATTATTTCTGTAGGCCTTTTGGCCATATACGGTTATTAATTTTTAATAAAAGGAAACGTTTGCAATATCATTTTGAATGGTGTTACAATGTTTGTTGGACAACTAGATAATGGAATTTACTTACTGTCACAGCCTGTTAATGTGGTTCAAACCTCCGGTAAATGTCCTAGAATAGATAATGTGTCAGATGTCTATCTTTGGCACTGTAGGCTAGGTCATATCAATAAGAACAGGATAAACAGGTTGGCTCAAGAAGGAATTCTTGAAGTTGGTGATTGTGAATCACTTCCAACCTGTGAGTCCTGTTTTCTTGGGAAGATGACCAAGTCATCTTTTACTGGAAAAGATGAGTGAGCCAGTGAACTCTTGGGTCTGGTACATTCTGATGTATGTGGACCCATGAGCTCAAGTGCAAGAGGTGGATATTTTTACTTCATAACTTTCACAGACGACCTATCGAGGTATGGGTATGTCTATTTAATGAAGCATAAGTCGGAGTCGTTTGAAATGTTCAAACTATTCTGAAATGAGGTAGAAAAACAAACTAAGAAGTGTATTAAAACTCTTCGATCTGATCGAGGAGGTGAATACCTTTCCAATGATTTTCTGACATATCTTGGGGAGAATGGGATTCTCTTTTAGTGGACACCTCCTGGAACACCACAGCATAATGGTGTGTCTGAAAGGAGGAATCGGACCTTGTTGGACATGGTTCGATCTATGATGGGGTTTGCTGGTCTGCTGATCTCCCTCTAGGGATATGCGCTCGAATCGGCTTGTTACCTTCTAAATAGGGTTCCGAGTAAGTTTGTAACCAAAACGCCATATGAGTTATGGATAGGACGTAAGCCAGTACTCTCGCACCTTAGGATTTGGGGGTTTCCGGCTTATGTTAAACGTTTAATTACAAACAAGCTTGGACCTAAGTCTGACAAGTGTAATTTCATAGGGTACCCAAAAGAGACCAAAGGATATTATTTCTACCTAGTTGATGAGCAAAAGGTGTTTGTCAGCCTTAAGGCAATCTTTTTAGAAAAGGAGTTCCTTGGTGAAGGGACTGTTGCCTCTAAGGTCGAGCTTAAGGAAGTTCGGCAGGTGAAAAAACCGACACAAGTAGCTGAACCTGAACTGGATTTGATTAGATCAGATCTGGAGCTCATTGTTCCTGCATCCTTAAGGCGATCTGGTAGAGTACCACATCAACCAGACAGATACTATGGTTTCTTGGTCCGGCACGGAGATCCTATCGAACTTGATGAAAACGATGAGGATCCGATCACCTACATGGATGCAATGCAGAGATCTGACTCTGAGAAATGGCTAGAGACCATGAAATCCGAAATGAAGTCCATGAAGGTCAACGATGTGTGGACATTGGTTGACCCATCCGAAGGAGTAAAACCCATAGGATGTAAGTGGGTCTTCAAGAGGAAGAGGGGCGCAGATGGAAAGGTGGAAACCTATAAAGCCCGTCTGATTGCCAAGGGATATCGTCAATGTTATGGTATAGACTATGACGAGACGTTTTCTCCTGTGGCAATGCTCAAATCCATTTGGATTATGCTTGCAATAGCTGCCCATCTAGACTATGAAATCTGGCAGATGGATGTGAAAACAGCTTTCCTGAATGGAGAGCTGGATGAAGAGGTGTATATGATACAACCTGAAGGGTTCACATCCACAGATGAGTCTAAGGTGTGCAGGCTACAAAGGTCCATTTATGGACTTAAGCAGGCATCCCAGAGTTGGAACATACGTTTTGATAAGACGATCAAGACGTATGGCTTCGTTAAGAATGGAGAAGAGCACTGCATTTATAAATGGACTAATGGTCCAGTAGTGGTATTTCTTGTATTGTATGTGGATGACATTCTCTTAATCGGGAATGATGTCTCTGCATTACAGGGAATAAAGATTTGGCTGTCGTCACAATTCTCCATGAAGGATCTGGGAGAAACTTCCTACATCCTAGGGATGAGGATCTATAGAGATAGATCTAAAAGGTTGCTTGGCTTATCCCAGTCCACGTACATTGATATTATGCTGAAAAGGTTCAGCATGGAGAATTTCAAGAAAGGCTATCTACCGATAGGCCATGGAATTTCTCTTTCGAAGAGAGATTGTCCGACAACACCTTAAGAGAGAGAGCGTATGGGTAGAATTCCATATGCTTCGGCAGTGGGATCTATCATGTACGCCATGATATGTACACGATCAGATGTGGCATACTCACTAGGGGTAGTGAGTAGCTACCAATCTGATCCAGGGGAGAATCACTGGAAGGTTGTTAAAATCTCCTGAAGTATTTAAGAAATACTAAGGACCGGTGGCTTGTTTATGGTGAATCGGACTTGAGATTTATAGGATTTACAGACTCTAGTTTTCAGTCTGATCACGATGACAGCAAGAGTGTGTCGGGATTTATTTTTACCCTTAATGGTGGGGCTGTTTGCTGGAAAAGTTTCAAGCAGCACACAGTGGCTGATTCAGTTTGCGAGGCGGAATATGTCGCTGCATCAGATATTGCCAAAGAAGCGGTGTGGCTGAGAAAATTCATCACCAAGCTCGGAGTAGCACCCTCCCTTGTTGGTCCAGTTCTGCTCTACTGTGACAGTTCTGGAGCTATTGCTCAGGCGAAGGAACTAAAGGCACACCAGCGGACGAAGCATATTCTGCGCCGCTACCATCTCATCTGAAAAATCGTGGATCGAGGAGACGTCGACCTTCAGAAGATCGACGGGAAGGAGAACCTGGTCGACCCATTCACTAAAGCCATTACGGTGAAGGAGTTCGACGACTTCAAGTCGAAGATGGGTATTAGATACTGCACCGATTGGCTTTAGGCCAAGTAGGAGATTGTTGGGAATAGTGTCCCAAAGTCAATCGTCAGCCTGTTGACGGTTGTGCTCTTTGTTGTATTAGTACATAAATCATAAATAAATAAAAGTTATTTTGGCATTTTTCATCACAAATTGTCATCTTCTAATGAACTCCTGTGTTGTGGTGAAGTCCTTAGGACTATTTAGACTCGACAAAGGAGGATTTGTCGTTTAGTCCTTAAACCTGTTCGCGATCAAATGATACGTTGTTACCAAGGACAACAATGTTTATCGAGCATAGGTCGTTGTGTGCCATATAGGTTGGTTGTCCTCTTAACTAAGGAGTGTGGAGACACTGGTATGGCATACAGGTGAGATGTAAGGGTACATCTGCACTGAACATGACCGACTCCGGAGCTATCTCTGCTGTCAAGATTTGCTCCGATGGGATATCGGTATAAATGTCCCTCCGACCTGAGACCGCCACGGTGACTTGCAAGCAACTCATTGCGCTTAGGCATTGGACTACCTGAATTTCTAATTCAATGACGGAAGGCTGCTGGGTGTAGTCAAGTACTTGACTTGTCGGTGCGTGTGTCAAGATGGGATTGACCACTCCAGTTCAGGAGCTGTGTACAGTCGTGTTTCAATTTAGCAAAACCTTGGCCAGGGTAGTCCTAGTGAGGAGTCACAGGACTTTTTGAGTTGAGCACGATTCGGATGATCTACTTAGGGTTGACAGTTTAACCCTGAGTCATCCTAAACACAGGGGCCAAAAGGGATGAATTATACAGTAACCATATTCACGTAGGTTCTGAGTATTGCGATTGCGACTATTCGACCTATCTGGACATCGGGTACCATTGCTAGATGGTCACTTCGATTAGTACAGGAATTGGTTCCTGTGCTACCGGCTTAGGTTCGAACTTGCGGCGTCACACACATTAGAGGTTCCTATTTGATCTGATGGCTGATGAAGAGTCCTAATGTTCGTGGACTATGAGTCCTACGTGTCTGGGACTCTGTGATCGAGAATCAGGATTCTCTGATCATGAGTCCCACACATTTTGGGTACCGGGGTCAAGAGTCCCACTAGTTTGGGATTTTTCGATCAGAATTTTATATCGATGAATTCTGATGCCCGATTGCCCATCGGATTTGGACTCAATATTTATGAGAGGTTTAATTAGTGATTTGATCACTAATTAACTCAATTTGATTGAGTAATTATTTTTGGATCAAGTCCAATTGAATTGGATTCAGTTGGGTTTGACCCGATTAGGTTAAGAGTTGATCTAATCGTCGAGATGGTTTGGTCCCTGATTTGATCAGGGGTTGGGCTTAGTCAATTCCTGATTTGATTAGGATTTTATTGAGCCTAATTAAGCCTAATTAAGTTGGGTTTAATTTAGTCTAATTGTGCTTAACCTATTTTGATTAGGTTGGTTCAATTAAGATTAAACCACCATTTGAATTTGAATCCCTGTGCTGCGCCCATTTGAATTCACGAGAAGAAACTTCTCGTGAATTTTCTCTCATGCAAAGCCTTTCCCATCCCCCACATTTGTGCGCCACATAGGTGGATAAGGATGGTTGGTTGGCCATTCAAATTCAAAACAAAGTTTGAATTTGAATGAGCAACCAATCCATGCGTCATGTCCTTATCCTCTTTAGCGCCCCATATCTTACACGAGAAAGAGTTTCTCGTGAAACCTTTCCACGCACAAAGCAGCCACGCACATTCTCTTCTCATGCCCAAGTGGATAGGGATGAGTTGGTTTGCATTTGAATTCAAATTTGATTTGAATTCAAATGTACAACCACTTATCTTTATCCTCTCACTTGGATAAGACACGTTTTGAACTGTTTTAAAAGAGATAGGGAGGTGAGGTGTGCGTAGAAATTTTCTGAGAGAGAAAGTGGGGCGTGAGGAACCCTTGTGCGCGAGTAGGAAGTCTAAAACTTCCGAGAGAAAAAGAAAGAAAAGAAAGAAAATTGGGCGCAGAGTTTTCAGTGTGTTCCCTAGGGTTTCAACCTGGGGTTCAGGAAGTGAGAAGGTGAGCTACGAGTGTCGTGAGCCCACCAAATTTCAGGGAGAGATTCATCAACCTCTCAAGCACACTTGCTGACGATCTGGAGCGTCCGAGGAGTCGGCAGACATCGATCGAAGGAGTTCGATCAGCATCGACAGTCGAAAGGGCTCTACAACGAGCTAGCACTCGTGAGGAGCTGATTAGACCGGGAGCTTCGTGTGGATGATCCGCAGAGGCCAGACACGCTGTGTGGCTGCGTTGCGACGGTGATCAGATTGCGGAGATCGACTACCCGCATAAAGGTATTGTGTTCTGAACATAAAACAGTAAATTGTTTACTGTTCGAATTTGAATTTCAAATTTAAATGCATGCATGCTATATATCAACAGTACTAAAAGTTTGACTAATGCCATAGCACATCTGGTTGAAACTTCATCTCCTATGTCTCTCTGATATATAAAATTTGGTGGCTACATTTATGATATCGCTTGGAGAACAAGCCTTGGTGCAAGATATCTCCATTATGACCTTGAGGTCATGGATTTGAAATGTAGAAGCAGCCCTGCACATAGAGTCAGGCTGTGTATGTTTGACCCTCCCTAAGTCTCATAATGGCATGAGCCTCATTCACTGGGCTGTCTTTTATTTATGATATCGATTTGAAATGTGGAAACAGCCCTGCACATAGAGTAAGGCTGTGTATATCTGACCCTCCCTAAGTCTCATAATGGCATGAGCCTCATTCACTGGGCTGTGTTTTATTTATGATCTTGCTTTCCTCCATTCAAGATTGCAGAATCACAAAGGGACTTACTAGAAGCAGGTGGAAGAAGCTCAATTCTCTCCATCATCTGACATTGCTGAACGCCTTGGAGATGTTTTAGCTAAAAAGATTGAGAGAGAGAGCGAGCGAGAGAGAGAGAGAGAGAGAGGGTACCTCAGAAGCTGCAACCAATTTCTCTCAAAGTCATATGGCAACTGTTTTTATTGGTTGTACTTTATTTGGAGTTATCTGCCTTTCCATTACACAATAGGAAGATACAGTAAAAGGAGATCTGGACAATGTTCAATTGAAAACAGAGGCATCTGCAGCTTTTGGCTTTATAAAGGTATCAATCTCAATGCATTCCGATACTCAGGTCTTTTAATTGCTCACCAATGTTTTTATTTCTCCACTCTGTAATGCATGCTGAGAGTCAAAGCTCAACTTACGTTTCTTGAATTTACAGGCTTTGCTGGACTAGAGGCTAGGGAGCCTTTGGAAGTAGCAGTGATAGCTTCATATCATATTCTATTGATGGGGCAGTTTATATGTGAGAGAATATATATATATATATATATATATATATATATATATATATATATATATATATATATCTTTTTTGCTGTCATTACCCTTGATTTTTGTTTTAATTTGAGGCTTTTTAAAGTCCTTTTTCCAATAAGAAAATTGGCCTAGTTGGCAATTATGAGCGCAAGATTATCGTGGAGGTTCCATCCGACTTTTTAGATGAAGATGAACCTTCTAATCTTTCACTTTAGAACATCATTTGTACAGCTTAAAATTTTTTCTGGACAATTGACAAACTCAGCCTCCAACCTCTTTGGGTTATACATAATTTTTAATATAGCCTGCATATAAGTAGATAACAAATGTAAGTAGAGGTAAAAACAGAACGGATAATATCCATCTGAACCGGTTTTTGTATTGGAACCTATTAAGATATGGTCATAAATTTGGGCATGCAATTAATATATATATCTATATTTATATCCGTCAAAGAAAATGAACGTGGATATAGTATCTGAATATCTAATTTTATTTGTAATTTTATATAACACTTATTAACTTTTAAAAAAAATATATAATTATATTAATATATTATTAATTAATTTTATTATATATTTAGTAATATATTTGATTCAATGATTATAAAATTTAATTATTCAACTTATATCTGTATCTTTTGAGAATAGATATGGATATAAATTTTTGTATCTAATTGATATCTATATTTATATTTATTAGATAAAATAAATATGGATGTACATGTTTTAGTCCTAAATACAAAATCCATCCATCGGCCCATGATGGGGTTAATACATCCAGCTCACAGATTGAGACTTGATTTGAGTAGACTCAGGAGTAACACGAGTTCGTTCTAATTAGGGGTGGAATTAAAGCTTTTCTTGAACAGCTCCCTATTGTATAAATGACTGCAGGATTTAATTTATTTAGCAAGATCCTGCCAAAGATGATCAAAAGTATTTGAGGTTCAATCCAAATTCAATAAGTGGCCTCATTTGTCAGTTCCATTTCATCAGCGGAATTGAAGTGATGAGGATGCAGTAGGGGTAATTTCCTACTGTTACAGGAATGCTTGCTTGTCAAGTTTAGAACTTGCTTTTGATTTCTAGGGATGTCCACCAAATGCACACTTCCTACCACCAGGATGGTTAAGCTTAATGGCTTTTACATTGTCCAAGCCTACTCCATATCTGAGTTGGGTCAAAAGGTTGAATTCGAGCTCTGTAGTTCTATTTAGGGTGGGTTGTATTAAATTTTATTATTTGTTTTATCAATCCATTAAATTATTCACATCAAATGGTATCCATAGCTTGAGTAGCTCAGACCTTAGAGAACAAGAACGGCTTGTCATAGAAAATTGAATCTGAAACATGAAATGCATTAGCTGTATGCCCCATCAAGAATCCAGTTCACAGAGGATTAAACATGCAAGTTGTCATTAACAAGTCACATAAATGATAAGAGGTACCAAAGTGATTAGAAGCAGCGACTTGGTGTATTAAATTTGAGGATCAGAAGTGTCAATACCTAGTCATATATTTCAATCCAAGTCTAGATTACTTTTATTGACATTAAGAAGAGTAACATTCAGGTAGGATTTTAGATAGCAAATTGGGCAATCCAACGCATTTGTAGCCATTCAAATTTTCATAATTTCAGTGCCAAGTAATTATTTTACACAACCAAGTTAAAAAGTCAATAAAACACACCAAGCTTTTGAATTAGTGACCTCACAATTGTATAATCTCAGGCTTCTTATCAATGTGTATTGTGAAAATTAAATGACTAAATTGTAGTTACAGAACCCTAGTTTAGATGTTATAGTCTTTGCTCTCCCCATGAAACTGTCGTTTGCTTCAACCTTGCATGCCTAAATTCTCGGCTCCTTGAGCAGTGGCTCGTTCGGGGCTGGGATCGGGACAAGATAGATACGATCCTTTCTGGTTCCGACCATCGAAGCCTTCTAGTATATAAAATTTAGAAATTTATCTTCATAGCACTCTCTCAAGCCACAATATCAAAAAAAAGATAATATTTGCGGTGATAATTTATTATCCAACCTATCGATACGATTCGCAAACAATTTGCTTTAAATAAGTTTAAATTTGATATAAATAAATTTGAATTATAAATAGAACAATCGATCTAGATTTATTTATTAAATATGTTAGATTTATGTTTGAAGCTTTAATCTATTTAATTTGTTTGGATCTATTTAATCTATTTATGATCTACCTATTCTGCTTAACTTATTTCTGCTATATTTTATCTGGTCTACTTATCTTGTTTAATTTATTTAAAATTATTTAATCTGTAAAAATTTATTTAATCTGTTTAACTGATTTAATTTGATCTAATTTATATCAAAAATAAATTTTATTGATTGAAATGAATTATCTATTTAATAAATAAATCTAATTTAAATCTAAATTTTTATTTTATTTGATAAATAAATCAGACTCAGGTTGATCAATTTTTGATCTGGTCCGATCCGTCACAGTTATGGAGTGCCTCCGTGCGCAGATTTAGAAATTTAAGAAAAAGTAGTCGGTTAACTTCTGGTATGGCGGCCCAGTTATCAATTTAGTACAGTGCGGCGATTGAGCTCCCGCTTTTTGTTTCTTGTCTTCTAACTAACCTGCCCGGAGAGCGGGAGAGCGGTACTTGACAGAAGTGCAGGCGGGAACGTGGGCCGCAAAATATCCGCACGCGCTGCCACCCCAGTAGCCCACCCCGTCCTCCTCCCGCCGCTATATATTCACGGCCACCAAGTCCTCTTCCCTTCTATCTCTAGACCCGTCTCCGCGTTAGCCACCTCTCGCTCGTCTCCGTTTGGCCGCCCCCATCCTCCTCCCGTCCTCCGTAATGATGTTTAGGAGCAACAACCTCGCCGCGAGAGTCTTCGAGCGCCAGATCCTCACCCCCCGCCCCGGGACCAGCGTATCTCTCTCTCTCTCTCTCTCTCTCTCTAATTGATTGCCCTCTATGATGCGTGGTTTCCATTGGTAAAGCATTGAAGAAATATTTTCTTCAAGCCATTTGTTCAAATGCCCCAGTTAGGTACTAATAATTCCTGAACGACCATATAAACCTACCGTGTCAGTTTCAAGCGTCCAAGGGAACTGACAAAAACTGTGAAAGCAAAGATGGATGTAAGAAGGCAGAGATATTATGATCATTAATTCCCTGTTTAAGCAGAAATTGCAAATCTGATGAATGTGATTGATGGATAAGCTCCCAATTTCTTCACATGGTAATTGATAATATAGTGGAGATGCCTATTCTGTTACTTCTGCATGTCATTGTTTTGTCCAATTTTTGCAACTTCTTGCCTAGACACTCCTCTTTGTTCATCTTGGTTTTAGAACAATTCCAGTAATTTGGATGAAGGATGCTGATGAAGGAGAAGTGCACGCCTAACATTTATTAAGGCTGTAGAAGGATCGGTGAAGTTTGTGTTGATGGATTGTCAAAGCCTTTGTATGGGTAGATGGTGAAAGTGGATTCAAGAAACTAAGCCCCTCCATTAGATGGGTCCTTCAGTTTTTTGGTTATGCTTATGGGCATTCGAAGTATCGGTCATTGTAGGGGCTTAATTAACTTAAGTGATAGATGAAACTTCTCCGAACCTTTGAGATTTTTGCCAACTAAAAAAAATGGGGTCTAGAACCCAACTTCATCAGTCACCTAATTGCTATTAAATGAAAAGTGGTAATTCTTTTTGCTGGATGCTTAAAATTATGGTTAACTGTGTTTGAATGCAGAGGATGAAGAAGCTAGCAAATTTTCTTGTCAACCAATTGAACTATAGCCTAGGAACTAAGTTTGCTGGTTATGCTACGCTGTTACAAATAGTGGCATTTGGAAGGGGGGAAAAAGCTTTTGAATTTTTAAATTGAATGCAGTTCTGGTGTATATGTTGGTCATGCAAGTACCTTGAGGTTGCCAGATTGACTCAGCTTTCTTAACAAGATATTATAAGATCAAAATATAAGTGAGGAAGCACATATGTTAGTCCTAGACAACTTCGTCCATGATATATTCCATGAATTTTGTTGTTCAACATATAATTAAATGATTGGGCTTTCAAAAAAGTGTTCTGAATATTTCTTTCATTTCCATATTATCTAATTAGTGAAGATAGACAAGGATCTTCCAGATAGAGAAATTACAGTGAGGATTTGACAGCTTAACGTTTATTGTCCAACCTTATACCGCATTGGCTGTCATAGTTGCATTTACGATGTTGTTAAGTTTGACTAATAATCTTCCATTTTTTCCATTTTATTCACAATTCTTTGATGTTACAAGACTATTCTTTGCATTATTTATGTTTCATTGCTGTGAATCTATGTAAAACTCAGCTTTTTTAATGTGGACAGGTTAATCTTGTTAGACTTTTTTATGAAAATTTGGTTCCAAGTTGTACCATATATGACGTTGATTGCCCAGACCATGGGTTTCACAAGTTTACAGATGACGGCCAATACCTTGTGAGTTTTAGCAGGAATTGCCAGGATCTGATCGTTTACAGACCCACTTGGTTTTCATTTTCGTGCAAAGAAGAAGATTGTGATTCACACAGTCTGCCCGAGAAAGCAAAGAGATTTGACAGCTTTTTCACCCAGCTCTACTGTGTGTCTCTTGCATCCAGCACTGAGTACATTTGCAGACAGTTCTTTCTATATGTGCAGAGTCACCAGTTTGGCTTGTTTGCAACCTGTACTGCACGATGCATTGATGCACCTACTACTGAGGGTGCAATAGATGAAATCCCTTCAATAGAAAAGATAACATTTTACCTTGTGAGGTAGATGAAAATGCCAATACTAATCATATATGTTTCTATAAGAATTCTCCATATTTCCTTTTTATGGTTATTATATTTATAACTTTTATGTCAGATTGGAAGATGGAGTCATATTAGATGAGAAAGCCTTTTGCAATGATTTTGTTAGCTTGGCCGAGATCATGGGTGTCTCCTTCTATGAGGATCTGCTGTGTATCTTGTCCCTTCGATATCAAACATTACATGTACTACAAATTCTGAATTCTGGAGGCCTTGTTGATGTACGAAATATTGGCATATTCTGCCGAGAAGATGATGAGTTATTTCTTAACACCCATGCTCAGGTAAGCACCTTTCTTGTTCCCAAAAAAAAAAAAAAAAAGAGGTTTCCCAAGCTTGATGAGAGTATAGTCAATTCGACAAGTACTAGGTATTGTGTAAGATTAAATTCTTCTATGTTTCTTTTTGGTATTTTCATTTTATCATGGTTTTATTACTGAGTAGAAATATTTTGGACCATTGCTTGTTTACCATTTGTCGCTTGTATGTTGCTCAAACCATGTTTGGTATTATGCTAAATATTTTGTGGAATAATTCCTAATATAAAAAATTATTAAAAGTTGCAGCACTATTATTTTGAAGAAAAACCATGAAGGCATGAATTACTCTCATTTGATATGTTTTAAAGGGAAGTGCCCTGAGTATGACCCTGGTGAAACTAATGTGAAGTTGAACTCTCGATGCAAGAGATTGTGCCGCAAAAAGCACAACATTTTAGAAAAACATACCTAAGAAAAATAAGACATAGGATGTTCCATGGTTAACCTATTATGTGGCTGGGTGAACGTGGTCCAAGAGAAATTTGCTAATGGAGAAGAGTACATAGGAGTGAGGTTCACCATCGTAGTATGGGACTTTGTACTAGTACCATGCTATTACAATGTTGGTATGTGGCATGGTACGAGATGGTGAGGCTTATCGAGTATTGGTATGGTATGAGACTACCTACTGGTTCAGTATTGGTATGGTATGATATATCCGATATGGTATGGTACTAACTAGTATGGTAAACTTAATATAAGACAATGTATAAACTACTCACTAAGCTCGTACAGGCACATGTCAGAGCAAGCCACAAACACTTTTAATAAGGGTATAAAAAATCTAGGCAAATGAATCTTGTTGCCCCCTCCCCCTTTGCTAGAAAAGGAACTTTCTGTTAACCAATATCAGTGGCTATTGCTTTGCTTAAGCTGCCGAGTTGCATGCCAATGTGTTGAATCTAAAGTGATCTCATGATTGAATTTGGAGAGAGAGATCCCATTCTTCTTCCACCATTTCCTATTGGGTCTTGAATTTGAGGAACCCATTGTGACACCAATATATAAGTGTTATTATCTTGATTTTATGTTAACAAATCATATATTTTCTTTTGTGGTAATGAATAATGATTTTCTAATTATGGTTACAGTCAAAGTCTATCAAATCGGTACCGAGGCTTGTACTTGCCGGCAATCGGTGCGCTGTGGTATGGGTTTATATCGTGCCTTTTTAGGCGTACAAAATAAGGAGAGCTGGAGAGGGAGGGAGAGGGAGAGGGAAAGGGAGAGAGAAAAAAAGATAGGGAGAGGAAGGGAGGGAGAGAGAGGCAAAGAAATAGTGAGGTTTGAGCCATTGTCCACGAGCTTCGAAAGCTTTGAATTCAATAGAAAGGATCGAGAGAAAGGGGGGGTGTGATGGCCTGGCCCGAACAAGAATTCCAGCCCACCAAAAAGCCCAAAACGAAAAAAAAAGGAAGGAAAACAGAGGAGAAGAACTCCCGAAGGGAGTCTTCTTCCTCCGTTCATCGGCTCCTAATTGGAGTCGGAAACGATCTCCTTCCGGTCCTATTTAAGGAGGAGATCCCTCCTCTCTCCTTTTCACCGAAAATCCCGGGGCAAAACGGCAGCAATCGCCGGAAAATCCATCGCGGAAGACGGTCCCTGTGCCGTCCAATTTCTCACCGGAAAAGCTTCGCCGGCGATGGAGGTAAGCCTCCTCCCGTTCCTCTCTTCTCCTCCTTCCTTCCCGTACCGATGTGCACGCTCGCCGGCGACCGGAGTCGTCGGATTTTGTTGCGGAAGTAACCTTCATTTTTTACAGTTTTTCTTGGATTACCGGCGCCGGTGGTCACCGCCGACCACCGGTTTAGCCCTCTTCTTATCGGCGAGTCACCCCCTCCTGCCGACGGCCGCCCCACGCCGGCTGCGCCGCCGGCCGGCCAACCAACGAGGGGACCTCACGGTCCCCTGTTTCGGCCCAAAAGGAACCCACGGGAGAAGAAAAAAAGAAGAAGAAGAAGAAGGAAAAGAAAAAGAAAAAGAAAAGAAGAAGGAAAAGAAAAGAAAAAGAAAAGAAAAAGGAAAAGAAAAAGGAAAAGGAAAAAGAAAAAAAAAGAAGAAAAATAAAATAATAATAATATAATAATATAATAAATAGGATTTTCCCTCTCTCTCTTCAGCCTGAATTAGTATTTTCTCTCTCTAGAATTGGACTTTCTCTCTCTACTTTCTCTCTCTAAAATTCTCTCTCTAGATTATTTCTCTCTCCTAAGATTTTCTAAAATTTTGAGAAGAATGATGATGAATTTAAATGATCCTTATGATGGATTTTTGATCTGTGATCGTCGGACGGTACACCGACATCCACTTTGATCAGATCAAGTATTTTTAGATTTTATTTCTCATGATCTTATTGAATTGTCCACATGATAATCTTAGCATGATTTGATCTGATCGATCGAATTTGTTGAATCATATCGTCTGAGGAGTTCAAGATGAGTTTTCTCTCTCTAGAATTTTCTCTCTCTAAAGTCATTTCTCTCTTGATCGATTTCTCTCTCTTGATCGATTTATCAATGAGGAAATTCTTTCAATAGTCTTGATCTGATTCTAATGAAGAATCCTGATCCATGATTGTCAGACAGCGTACTGGCACCCATCTTAATCAGACAATGAATTTTTAGATTTGATTATCCATGATTTCGATCTAGCCATGACTTGATTTGATCATGTTGATTTTACCAATTGAGATATTGGACCAATCATAATGTTGGATTGTGTCATCTGATCAATTCGAATTGTACCTCATTGATTTCTCTCTCCTCTAATTGTCTCTCCCTACTTGATTTTATGAAATCGATGAAGAAACCTCGGTCCTATCACTTCTTATCCGATTTGATCTGATAGTCAAACTTTGGATCGTTTAGGTCCTAATTAGATTTTGATTAGATGAAATTAGATGATCGGACCCAATCTAAACCGTTGAAATATGGTATTCGTATTCTTTCTAATTATTGAAATTGATTCTGTATAGGATTGTGGATGTTTGATCGTGGGATATCACGATATGATCTACGAACAGAATTTTTGGAAGAAAATTTATAGAATTATGTGGATTTATTGGAATGCGTTCGAGGTAAGTAATGTTTCACTTTTTTCTAGATTTATCGGCAAATTATAATATTTTTTTCTGACATGATTTGTGAAACGATGCATGAATTGAATGAATGGTATTTTGTTATGAAAATATTTTATTTGAAATGTTATGATGAAGCATGATTGAACATATTGATTTCATGATGCATTATATTGATTGATTTCGATACTACATGATTATATGTTTTATTATCGAAATTAGAATATGAAATATGATTTATGAAGAATTATGATATAAAAAATATTATAAATTGACAACCTGACTATGTAAAGGACCCTGCCAATGGGGGCATATACGTTGGCAATTGTTTGTCCTGAGGGTTTATGTCGCCAGCGAGACTAGCGACATGTCGCCAGAGAGACCAGTGACAAACCGCCAGAGAGACCAGTGGTTCCGAAGGACTTTGCTGCCAGATGATTCGTAGCCTACCGCAAGCAGATACGCGGTATTATGACCTTGCCACAGGAAAAATGTGGTCATAGCTCATGGTTGACGAAAAGAATTGAAGAACAAAAGAAATTGAAATCTCGAAAGAAACTTGAATTTTCGAAAAAGAAATAAATTTGGCATGAATTATGTTGCATAATTGAAATTGATTTCGAATTGATGAACTCTATATGCTTATTTTCTATAAATGATTATTTACTTAAATATCTGATGAAATCTGTTGAGAAGTGATCATTGCTTACTGGGCTGTCTAGCTCATTACCTCCTATTTACTATTTTTACAGATGTTGAAGAATTAAGATGATACAAGATATGAATGGAAGAGTGATCAGAAGCAGAATCTTCATACTTTTATTTTAGGTTGAAAGGCTTATTGAATTTGATGCAAGGACTATGAATCATTGTTGAATTTATTGAGACATTAAGGAAAAAAATTTAGGTCGTTATGTTTTGGATTTAAATTATTGACTAATTATTCCGCTGTCGGTTTAAGATAACATGATAAGATGCCTTGCATGCTTATAGGAAGAGTTTTCTATGAGTATGCGGCGATTGCCATGATCCTCGATTCACAATCTCGGATCGAGGGCGTGACAGGGGGGAGAGAGAGAGAGAGGTAAAGAGAGGGGTATAGAGAGGTTTGAGCCATCGTGGGGGAGCTTTAAAAGCTCCTCTGATCTGGCAACATGGATTGAGAGAGGAAGAGAATGAGGGTGAGAGACTCACTTGGCTGGTCACCCTGTCATCATTGTCATTGTCAGCTCGATGGGGATGGAGGGCTTCGAAACCAAGCGAGGCGAGAAGCTTTGAGCAGGGGAAGGCAAAGCCTTTATATTCCGAATTGATCGAGGGCTTCGAAACCAAGCGAGGCGAGAAGCTTCGAGTAGGAGAAAGGCAAAGCCTTTATATTCTGAATCGACCGGCTGAACTATATTGGTAATCGATCGGTTTGGCTTGGTAGGCCTTGAACCAACTGGTTCAGCAAGTCCTGTATCGATCGGTTTGGCATGCTCTGAACTAGCTGATTCAATTAACCTTGGTTATGGTAATTATGTATATCTAGCTGCAAGTGTACCTCATTTTCTAGCCTTTTATTCTCTTTTATGTACAAACTACTGAATTCAATACTAGATTTTTTATATAGGATTAGCATAATTAGAAGGACAAGCATGTGCTTGTTATCAGGGATTCTGATTGTGGCTTAACATGAAATGCTATCTTGAAGATGGTAATATTGTTTTTGGATTTTATTATCTATTTTTCCCATATCATAATGTGAAATAGAGACATTTGATTTCACTTGCAGATCAAATAACATATTTCATAAAATTAAGTATGACCTATCCAGGTATCTTTTTGTTGTTGTCCATAATAATGATAGTCAAACATATCTAGGACTGACATCCGATTGGATGTGAATTAGATACCAGTATATCCATACCCATGTTTGTTTCAAATGGGTATGGATACAAATCAGATAGTAGAAATATGGATATAATATGAATATAAGTTAAATAATTAAATTTCATGACCGTAGAATCAAAGATATTGCTAACAATGATAGTCAAATATATCTAGGATTGATATCAGATTTGATGTGAATCGGATACCAGTATATCCATATCCATGTTTGTTTATGGATACAATATCCATATCCATGTTTGTTTATGGATACAGATACAAATCAAATAGTAGAAGTATGGATATAATACAGATATAATTTAAATAATTAAACTTTATGACCATAGAATCAAAGATATTGCTAAATGGATGGTAAATCAAGTTAATAGCATGTTAATATGGTCATTTATTTCCCTTAAAAGTTCATGAGTGCTATATAAAATTGAATAGGATTGCAAATAGAATCAGATATTCGGATATGGATCAGGTAGTTGTCTATTTATATTTATGTCCATTTTTCTTTGATGGATATGGATACCGATATGCATATTAGTTGGATGCTTAAATTTCTATCTATATCTGGATAGATTTGGATATGAAAACATTATTGGATGGATATTATTCGGTCCACTTTCACCACTAAGCATATCCAATATTTTTGGGGCTAAGAATAGATTTTTTTTCAATTTCATTAAACATAAGTTCATGCTTTGTCTTGAAATTCTTTTTGATAAGTGTTTAAAATTCTTCTTCTTGAGTACTTTTATTTCTTTAGATGCATATTGGAGCCATCTTTGACCATGGAGCACCATACTGGGCCGAATTGCCCGATATGCCTCATACTGAACTGAACCAATGTGGAATCAGAATGGTTCGGTGCTACTTTTCAAGAAATTATCCGAATTGGTCGGAACCGGTTTGAATTGTCTAATTCGGCCTGGTACGCAATCGAACCACACCGATATGGGCCGATTCACCCATTACTCAATTATTTAAGTGATGATAGATGGCTGAGGAGGCTCCCCTGAGCCTTCTCAAGCCATTTTCTCTAGTTTTCCATGTCCCCCATCCAAAAAAAAAAAAGTCTGAAACCAAGAGGAAACATCGGATTGAAAGTATGCAACCTTCTCCCCCATCTTCCCTCTTTTGAGCTTGGATATTCTTTGAAATTCGAAAAAAAACAAGAGATTATGCCAGGATCGTCTCCATGATTAGTCAGTTTTGTAGCTAGCGAGGTTATTGTGGATTCTAAGCAATGGGATATTGACAACATTCCGTGTAGGTTTCTAGCTGATCAGCCATAGTTAGAGAGGTTACTAGGGAGTTATTCATCGCATGACTCCATGTTCGAGACATCGTTGCGGAGATTTGATGAGAGATGCTTGGACGAGGTTGGCATACCATCCGATCATCCAAGAGAGCAAGGCGACATCACCCTCCTGGCATAGCCAGTTAGAGCAAGGCAGGAAAGGAGGGCAGGTAGTTGTTCAGTACAGAGACAAAGGAAAAGAAAAGACAATTGCTGCCCTGATGGATAGAGTGGAGGATTTAGTTCACTTAAATTCAGATAGTAGGGAGAGCAATGATGGTAGTTCTAATAGTACTAGATATGGTGGTCAGGAAGGGAGTGGAGGTTAGGAGACCACTATAGATAAGATACAGCAGGGCTGGCTTAAGGGTAAGGCTACCAAAGCCCTTGTTTTAGGCCCCCACTTATTTTAGGCCCTCAGGCCCCCTGCCATCTATCTCCATTGTGTCCAGCCGTCCACCTGCGAGAAGATGAACGTTCCTGGAGATGGGAGACGGTGAGATGAGAGACAGTGAGATGGCGAGATGGGAGCCGTCCACCCTTAACATCTATTAGGACCGTCTTCTCGCCAGAGACGGCGAGATGGGAGTCACGGCCTCACGGGACTTAGGAGTGGTTCTTGGTGAGGAGGCGGAGGGCGTCGGCGACGGAGAAGAGTGGGTGCCCATTGGGGCCACAGGTGAAGAAGTCAGCAATTTAGGCGGTGAGGTCATCGGAGAGCTTACAGAGAGAGACTTCGAGGCGGACGAGGGCGACACTGATAAGGAGGCCATCAGAGGCATCGGTGGCACCACTGTCGATGGAGAGGATGTGGACCCATCCAACGGCAGTGATCTGGCTTGAGGGGTGTCTCCTGATCTCCAGCATAGACATTTCAGGCTTGAGGGGCATCTCCAGTGGCAACGGAGTTTCAGGCTTTTGGCGGCGGGAGGGTTCCGAGCTTCTAGCGACTGAGCGGTGGCAAAGAAGGTGGAAGGCGGTAATGATCAGTTTTTAGCTTTAGGCCATCCTATGTGTTGAGCTGCCCCTGAGATATAGCTATAGAGTGGTCTTTGATTTACCTGTGAGTGTTAGTTTACATATATCACACAGGATAGGGATCACGGTGCACGAGTTGGTAGAGTCTGCAAGGATATGATTACATATAGGCAACATGCCCCTCGAGGTTGTTCAAGTCAATGCAAGCCTTGCACTTAGAAAAGGATCCATGGACATATCAGGTTCGTTATTATATTCTGGATCATATTGCCCATAGCCACAGGTAGCTTATGATTCAAAAGGATATGAGTATGGTGCATCTGAGGCATCATTTTCTAGTGACGACCATCCTATACAGCCTGGAGCACTTTATATGAGTCGGATTTTATTGCTAGTATATTTGGATTGGCCCTTTCATAGCTGTATTATCAGTTCGAGAATATCTCTCAGAGCAGAACTTCAGCGAGAGATATGAGACTGGTTGTAGCACGCATACCTTATGGAATGAGCATACTATAATGCTGCTTGGATGGAGGGATGAATTGATGTTCCTCATGATTATGCAAATGATCAAGAATTTGTGAGTGACATTGGTGCTCGACGAACTTTTAGATCTCAGTATGTATATTTTAAAAATAATACAATTGATTGTATCATTTTAAAGTTATATGTTATTAATTGATTTGAGCATATTAGGGTTCATTAATACCTAGCCCTTATAAAGTGCTCTCCAAAGATTAGCGTCATGTGCGATTAAGTGTACCAGAGTGATAGAAACATCAAATAGCATAAAAAATATTAAAATTATTCAAAAAACCAAAAAAAATGATTAGAGTCCTTAGAAAAAAAAAAATGGCACACTGGCTTGGAATTGGCATGCCAAGCCGTACCATGTGTCAGTATGGTACCAAACTGGTGCCATACCGAATTGGTCACCGATCGGTACTTATTTTGATCACATAAGAGCACAACATAAAAATAGTTCCACATTATATTGATCAATCAGCACTACTTATTTTCCTTGTTGGATTAGAGGTTATTGTTTTTGTTTTACCATACCAAAGAATTGGATTTTGAAACATCATGTCGTGTTCTTCCGGTAGTCAGGAATCAATGTGGTACACATATCATTCTATATTGGGCAGCACTTGCGCACACCCACACAGAAAGAGGGACAAGCATTGAATAGATGTGCAACTGGCTTGCTTTGATATGTTAATTAGTTTTTGAAAAACTTAGCACATTTTAATTGCTTTGTGGTTGGCGTACGCATGACTTGAAGCAAATAAACATGGTATATAACTTACTGATAGAAATTTTTTTTCATAAATAATCATAGGTATCTTAAATATGCACAGGTTGAAGTTATCTGTGAAAACTTTCATAGAATCGATGTAACTGTGCTTACACATCAGCAACACATTATAGGTACTGTACATATATCTATCAATTTTTATTCATAAAATTGGCATTTTATATTACCACATAATCTAACGTAAAAAAGATTTTGTCAAATATGATATGATAGCCGTTGAGGAAGTTATGCACTTTTTGCCGGTCATAGTTTGTCTTAACAGCTTCTTTTTTCATTGCCCAAATAAAAAGAGGGGAGAACAGAAGAGAAGAAAGTATACATATTGCATAAGCAATATAGACAACAAGGGTTAAAGTTATGCTCAAAACCTATTCTTTTTGGTTGAAAAGGGTTTGTTTTCAGTTAAGTAATTCAAAATTGACTAAATTCTCAGTTTAGGTTGCTTTCTGCTAGTGTCGGTCACTTTTAGTTGTTCTGGCTGGTTTTATATGAAACTGAATATGCATGATTTTTTATTCATAATATTGATATTTGAATTATTTTGGGGCTATTTTGATATGGGTTTTTAAACTTAGAATCATTTTGAAGTCATTTTCCCAACTCTTTAAGTAAATCTTGTTATAAGGTGTCAAGTTTCAGTCATCTTTTTATTTTTGAGTTAAAAATTAAAATATCTATGGTCAATAAATCTCAGAGTATAACCTTTGAGAAACAAAAAGTACTTTCTTAACAGTAACCATATAGTTTTGGAATTCTTTTATAAAAGTCAAAGCATTTGGATGATTGGATCTAAGTAATTTAAGATAAAGGTAAGTTTTCCTAGATATAAGATAGCCTCTTCAGTCTTGTGATAGTTTTTAAATAGAAAAATGAGAAATGGTGTCTATGTGCAAGATTTAAGCTTGGACTTGCTAGATTTAAGTAGAATCCTTAAGGGATTTAGATGAGACTGGTATACAGGTGCATGCATTGCATGTATAAGAAAAAGGAGATCTATCTAAATATTTTATTTTGAAGGATGGAATTAAGGTTGCGTTCGGTAGCTGGCAATCTATCTAGATTGCTGGGAATTTAATGTAGTTATCTGGATTACCACGTTTGGTATGCTTTTTGGGTTAGAAATTCAAATTGCCTTGGCAATCCAGATTACCTCCCATGAGGTAATCTGAATTACCAAGAGGAGAGTGGCTATCCAGATTACCACCACTTTGATAATCTTGTAATAAAGATTTTGGACGTAATTACCCTCTGATGGCTGCCCCTCTTTCGCTCTCTCACACTCCTCACACACTGCCGGCCAGTCTGGCACCACCGGCCTCCTCGCAACGGCATCCCACATGTGCGATGGCGGCGAAATCGGAGGACTCATTGATGGAGATCTTGCGGCAGACCTCCGACGAGGTGTGGGCCTTCTTGCGGCAGACGAGGGAGGAGATTTGGTGAGGAGCGATCCCCATTAATGTTGACCTCCCGGCCCCCATCGAAGGTGGGATGGACCGCGACGGTGCCGATGTCAACATCCCGCTCACCATTGAAGAACATGACGAGGAAGGAGGCGGTAGCCGGCAGCTCCATCATCTTACCCGTGAGGTCGCAGCGAACTTTGGCACGGATGTGGGAGATTGGTGGGGTGGGTGAGGGCGGTGGTGCGGATGGGTGAGGGCGACGATGGAGGCGGACGCGGGGGTGTGGGGTGTGGGATCGCCGGAGGGCCGGAGCGTGGATGGGTGAGGGCAGTGATAGAGGTGGCCGCGGAGGGTGCGGGATGCGGGTTTGCTAGACGATCGGAGGGCGATGCTGGAGGCGCAACGATTGGGGTGCGGCTGGGGGTAGGGTGCACGGAGCAGCCGTGGGCCGTTGGGGGTGGGGGGAGGGGTTTTCAGGGTGTGGCATGCGAGAGAAGAAGGAAGGAAAAAAATAAAAAAAATAATAAATATGAAAAAATAATAAAAATAAAAAATAATAATAAGTATTAAAAAATTATAAAAAATAAAAAATTAAATAAATAGTTTAATTATTTTTAAATTTTAATATATCGAAAAAAATTAAAATTTTTAATATATGTTACATAAATTGATATGGCTAAGGATTTGGATCACTGGTTCTACTAAATATATGTTAAAATGCTAAATTAATAATTTAATTTAAGGATATTTTGGAAATTTGATATTACATTATCAGTAATCTGATTGTCATACCAAATACGTCAATCAAGATTCCCAATAATTTTACTTCAACATTATCTATGTGTACCAAACTAGTAATCAACATTACTGGTAATCCACATTACTGGTAATCTACATTACTGGCAATCCAGATTGTCTGGCGATGTACCAAATGTCACCTAAGGTCTTTTTGTTTTGACTAGATCCTTTCAGTGCATATCTTTTGATGATCGAGAACTCAGACATTCATTTTGCTTTTAATACACTTGCTTATTCCAGCTATCTCAATTCTTTTTTCAAGCCATTCATCAGTAGATACAAGATAGCTTCCCAAATAGTTTATGATAGTTCTATCACTATGAGTCTCATTAGTGTTGAAATAGTCTCATTACTTCAAAACAAAGAAAGACATTTCAACTCTCTCTCTCTCTCTCTCTCTCTTACACACACACACACACTCTCTCTCTTTGACAGTTAGGCAATTGTCTACTATTTTCCGTGGTCCTTGTGTATTAGAATCAAATACATCCTCTACCATGAGCATCTTTTGACACCATACATGCATGGAAACATGCATGCATGCATGCATACCTTTACATTTTATCAAGCTATGGGTCTGTGGATGATTTTAAAGGGGAAACATCTTAAAGATGCCTTTTTTGTTGCTCCATTATATCTGAAATACAAAACAAAGCAAATTCGCACATAGGAGACTTATTGACTTGCAAATACAGTTAATAGAGTACCTTGGCAATAAATATCTGTTGGAATTGTGGCTAATGCTATGGAGGACGACTTACGATAATGATAAGGGCATTTGTCCTCCCAAAAATATGTGTGCTTATAAATGTTATATCGTAAATTTTTTTTTCATGTGATCTAATTGAATTGCTTACCTTTGGGCAAATTTGACAAATCCAAGGAAACACAACACTCTTCTTAATTCAGGGTATCTAATTGTAGTTCTTTCATACTTAGTAGATTACAAGTTATGTGCCAATATCTGCTACATATTATGATGATTATTGTTATTTGATATAGTATTAGTGTTAAGGAATTAGATTACTATCAAATTGTTGTTCTCTAGCATTTCATTCATTTTCAAAGATTTTTATAATTCTTCATGCCAAGGAGTGCAGAATCGGAATCGGACCTCATGCCGGATAGTCAGTGTTGTGGTTCAGTATGCCCCCGTATCGGACTGTATTCGGCCCAAATCGACACGACAAAGAAAGTTGAGGAAAGAGAGAACTAGAGTAGAAAAAAGAGAGAGAGAGAGGGAGGGAAGGATAGGAAATCCAGTGGAGATGCTGTCGGTGGCCACTGGAGAGTTGTAAAGGCCCTCGAATGACTGAATCATGGAGGGAGAGGAAGGAAAAGAGAGAGGGAAGGAGGGGGAGGCCAGAATTCCCCCCCTTGTGGAGGGAACTTTCATTGGTTCGAAAAAGGAGGGATCCCCTCTTTTCTACTTGGACTATTTTTGCTGTTCGATTCACAGTGAAGTTGACAATATTGTTGCCAACTTCATTGTGAATCGGATGAAAAAAAATAACCCAATTCCCAACGAAAGCTGGGGGGAGATTCTAGCCTTCCATGGGCCTCCATGGCCCTCTGACGGCCACCATTGGCCTCCTCTTCTTTTTGTTTCTCTCCCTCCCTCCACTATCTCTTTGTCTTTCTATTTTTGCCTATTTGGACTCAGATGGAACTCTAGAGGCCCAAGCAATACTTTGGCGGCCTCAGTAGGCTCCCAATAGCCACCAACGATCTTTTTCTTTCTTTCTCTTTTCCTCTCTCTCTCCCCTCTCCTTCCTCTATTTTCATCGATGTTCTAAAATGAATGCCCGAACCGTACCTATAGGCCACAGGTATAGTTGGACACGTCCAAAATCGTCGATTCGAGAAACCTTACTTCATGCTATTAGGTTTTTATCTTAAACAATAGAAACCATAATTTAATGATTACAAACGCTACAATATACTTCAAAACTATGTTTATATATGCTTTCCTCGTTTATTTTATTTTTCTCATATTTTTCAATTTTTTTATTTTTTTGGTCTAAATTGTAAGCTAAACCAAAATTGAATATGGGAAAGTTTGTCTCCGAATAATAGGATCCATAATATGAGGATGAATATGATATATCCATGGATCCTACTCCACATATGAGGTCATCTGAAATTGCATCATATGTTGAACGATCTCTTGGAGCCCGTTGCCTATATAAGATCATATCCTCGTGGCCTCTATCAGCTCATGCATCATAGTTCCTATCTTGTATGGCATGTGTATATCAAGACTCATCGATGAATTGAAGACTATCTTGTGGATGCATCTCATAAATGATGGTCTTTTGTCCTCCACTCCCTTCTTGGCCACTGGATCCATGATCATCATGTTAGAAATTCATCACATGGGTTTCATTATGCATGCAGAAATTTCAAAAACCAATTATATACAGCGAAAAAGAAATTTTAAAAAATTATTTTCAATATCGTTTTAGGATAACCATACAACATAATGTTTCAATGTTATACCAAGACAATCTTATGTCAGAATGATGTTAAAATTAAACTTTAGTCAGATCTAATCTAATCTAGCATGCATAGAGATCATATCTCAAATTCTCAATATAAAATCAGACATCATCACATATATAAAATTAAAAATTTATGTAGAAATAAAAATTTGGTTTTTATCTTTGTGCAGATAGATCTTCACTACGATCCGATGATCCGTGGATGCCTTCAAGATCTGTTGAAGCCATGATCCGATGATTCATAGATGTCTTTAAGGTTCGTTGAAGCTGCACAAGTGTCCGACCTCTACAGATATTCACTCGAGGCTGATCTGATCAAGAGATCTCGATCTCATCGAGGTGCTAGCTCTCTTGCAAAGATCGCTCATTGGATTGTCGAATCTTTTCTTTTTTTTTGATTCTCTTCTTAAGAAAATCAAAGAGATCTATACAAGAAGCAACAAGAAATTAGATCTAATTTGATTTTTTTTCTCTTTCCTTTTCTTAAAAAAAAGAAGATCTAAAGAAGGAGACAAGAGATCCAATCTCTTTTCTTTCTTTTTTCATCCAACTCTTGGACTGAATCTAGAGGAGAAAGAATCAAGAGATCAAATCTCTTTTCTTTTGTCCAACTCTTGGACATCTATGGAGAAGAGGAAGAGGAAGAGGGCGTCCAACACTTGGAAGTGTGGAAGAGAAAGGGGGAGAAAGATGAGGCATCAAAAACCCCTTTTTTTTTAGCACCCCACCCCATCCTTTTTGTGCGTTAACTCTTCTCTCACACCCACCTCTTTCTTTCTTACACGCCAACTTCCAAGAGTTTCTCATGCAAAACCATCAAGAGCAGGTGCTCCTCTCATCTTCTTTTAAACCAATGCCAACTAGAGTTAGTTAGAGTTTTTAGGATAGAGTCCATGCATTCTTGGACTCTTAGATGGGGTGCCATAAAATTCTCACGCCAAACCTTTTAGCGTGAATTCTTGGGCGTGAGGGAGAGTGGGGTGGCGCCTCATGAGAAGAGTCCTTTTATGGCTTAAACACCTTTTGTAAATAGAGTTCAAGGTAGTTTAGATTTTTTTTTGAATCAAACACTGATTGAGTCTAAATCTTTTAAACTAATAAAATCGAATCTGAGTCAAAGTCAGATCGAATTAAATCCTAATTTAATTTGATTCGGACTCAATCCAATTATTTGATCAAATCAAATAATCTAGCAATAATTATAAATTAGTCCTCCTTTAACTCACGAACTCTTAACAAGTCCTTTATGTAAATTTTACAAATCAGTCCAATCATCAATCATGTTAATAATTGAATCTTTTTGTGATTCAAAATCATAATTCAATAATCCGATCAGTCAAGACCTTTATGTGTGACCTCGTAGGTTCTATTCTGTCTGATAGTGAGATATATTTTGATCTTCATCAAAATATCATTGAAATTTTTTTCAATGGATTGAAGTAATTCTAACTCACCAATTGAGAATTATGACCATCAAAATAATTCTCTATGGTCTCACAATCTATCAGTGATGTCTAGCAGCATGTAGTGACAACTTAGCAGAATAGAAAGAAAGAACCTCTAGGTGTAGTTACTATGTGATACAGTTTTTCTATCATGAGTTCTGACAAGATGGAGATTATGAAAAATTTATCAAATTTCATCATCTGTCATATGTAAGATTTATTCTATTTGAGTTTTTATGTGAAGACTATAGAAATACTTTTTTATTATTCACTTTGTCTTGGCCAAGGTCTTCTGAATTTAGTCTCATAAATCACATAGGACTACTCCTTATCTATCAAGATCGATAGATCCCATCTAGGTGCATATCTTACTCCTACAATGAACCTACTGTAGTCAATCTGTACCGTAAGGATCTGAATGGCTAGGGACAAGTGTATATATAGTCAAACTATAGCAATCCCATTGTGAATAGTCGAAGTACCGCAGATCAAAGAACTAGTTACACCACTACAGCATTAAGAGAGTCACTGATGAGTGAGTAGACATCCAAGTGATTTCTCATGTTGATCATATTCGGTACCTTTGTTCTCTAACAAATACCTCCACTCTCGCTTCAATATCCCTACACTATAGACTTGAGACTCGTTTATTCAAAAAAGACGATCCGTGCATCAATCTAATTGGATCAATCACCGTTTTCATGATGATCCATCGATCAGAAGCAATTTAAGAATTAACCATCAATGACATATGACTCATTCTCAACTCTTAAAAATATGTATCATCATCTTATTAATTTTTTGGATGCTTCATGGATACATACACTACATGAATGAAAATTAACTGTCCTAATTAATTAGATCAAGTACGAAATTATGTTTTAGAAAGAATTAATATATCAGTCCGATTGACTTCTAGGGCATACATTTAATACATCAGAATCAAGGTTTGCTGTACCGATACCGGACGGCATGCCAGTGCCGGACCGATACGGTACGGTACCAGTATCGTACCGTACCGACACACGGTACGCCCAGATGTACCGGTCCGGTACCGATACATAAAAATTTTTTCGATTTTCAAATTTTTTTTTTGGATTTTTAAAGTTAATAAGTGATAAATATAACCTCAATATGGCATTATATTACATATTATTGACATATTTGGGTTCAATTTGGAGTTAGGTTGTGGTACAAAGACTCTTGATCCAAAATTTCAAACATATATTTATTTACATTATATTTCAACTATGTCATCTTAAAACTAAAGAAAAAATATATAAAATACGCATTAAAATGTATCTAAATATTTAAGTACAAAGTGCAATAACTGATATACGAACCTTAAGATGTACTTTGCATTTAATTTTTTGTCGAGTGTCTATGATGCTCGTAGATGTCTGGATCATCAACATAGTTTGAAGGGACATCAGTCCAACCCTCTAGCCAAATTGCACCGTACTTTCGAATATTCATCATCCCATAAGGTATCCTCTCTGGATTGTAAGACATCTCAGACTTTTCGCTAAAATTCTGACTCTGAGAAGTATCCTCGAGATGATGGTATGGTTGTAGAGGAGCCCATCCAAATATGCCAGTAGCAAAATTTGATCCGTAAGATGCTCCAGGCTGCATAGGATAGTAACCATTAGAAGATGATGCCTCGGATGCACCATATGCATATGAATCATAAGGTGGCTGTGGATAATAGGATCTATAATGCGAGGATGATCCAGATACATCCATGGACCCTACTCCACGTGCAAGATCGTCCGCAGCTGCATCATGTGTTGGACGACCTCTAGGAGTCCGTCGTCTATATGAAATCGGCTCTCCACGATCTCTACCGACTCATCCACCATGATCCTTATCCTGTGTGACATGCGTAAACTGAGACTCACCGGTGAATCGAATATCATCCTGTGGTTGTGTCTCATAAACGGTGGTCTCCTGTCCTCCAGTTTCTCCCTGATCATCAGATCCATGGCTACTACTACCAATGTCATCATCACTTTTCCTGGTGTCCGTATCTGAACCAGATAGCTCCGTACTCTCGAGAGTGGTGCACGTATAACTGTCTTTTTCTTTCCCTCCTTGTGTCCCTCTGTGACTGAGTTTTCTGTGATTGGAAGGATGGATGCCTTCTTGCTGACTGCCAGGAGGATCGTTTATACATCTCTCGCTTGAATCTCTGGGAAGATATATCGGATAGCGAGTCATGTGATGATGAGTCCATTGTGTCCCCTCAGACTGTGGCTGATCAGCTGGAATCCTATGTGAAATATTTTTTTCTACCCATTGCTCTGGATCCACCCTGATCTCCCTCGCCACCACACTGGCTGGTCGTGGAGGGGATCCTGGCTCATCAAGCTCTGGCTTCTGCTGCTGACCTGCAAGCCATCCGATGATCGGATCATCATCCTCATCGGCATAATCATCCAGCGTCGGATCAATGTACTTCAACTGAACTTCCTCTTGAATACATTTTAGCCTCAACTTGAGATTGTAGTGAACATATACAAGATCGTCGAGGCGTTTTTGTGTCAGACGATTTCTCTGTTTGCTGTGGATAAGGGCGAAAGTGGACCAATTATGCTCAGCCACTAGCAGAGACCGTCTGAGAAAGAATACGGACAGTCATATGTTTCAAATTTTCTGCTGACGTTCCAAAATGAATCTACCATTCAGCTACAAAAACAAAATTATATATCAAATTTGATGATATTATTAAGCAAAATTACATATCAATCTACATTGCTCATTATTGATATGTAATTTACCTGGATTCATCTGCTTTTTGCTTACGACAGCTGATGGGACTCCAAAACTGTCTGATCCCTCTCTAAACTGTTTCGTCTGAAATAAAATATATTTATTATTATAAATATATCAGATCGAATTCAGTTGAATAATTACATCTGTTTTAAACTAGCATACCTCTTGCAGACACAACAACGCGATTTCTAGATCGGGCGCCATCTTATATATGACATTGCGAAGAGCAGCAAGAAGCTCGCTATCCATATCTATCCCCAGAATAGTATACTGAAATCTCGGATTCAAGTAATAAGCTGCAGATAAATTTCAAGACTGATTAAGCACAATTTTATTTTCATGTTTTGAAAAAATATTTTAAAACATTCTTGAATTCAAACTTACCAGCTAGATGCAAATCTCTGCCCATCTGATAGTTCCAACGACGCTCAATAATGTTAATGAATTTTTGAGCATGCTTGGGATCATTCTCACTAATCTGTTTCTTTGTCCTCTCCATCATGTAATATAGGAAGCCCATCTAGGGGTATCTCTCGCTGTCCACGGCGCGAAGCACCTCATATAAAGGCTTGATAGCCTTCACTATCTTCTCAGCCCGCTGCCAAAATGACTGACTCGTCATCAAGTTCTCCACATGACTTCCATCAGTGCCGGCCCTCGCATATCTTCTCTCCTGCCACTCGGCACTGACAAACATCTGACATAGGGCTGTTTTCTTCTGAAGAAGACTATCAAGTGCTATGTAGTTGGTAGCAAATCGTGTGATACCCGATCGTAAGATCTCTCCGCCAGTATACGTCCGCATCAATGAAAGAACCCATGTGTGGTTGTAGATGAATCTAGTAATGGTCTAGGCAATCTCCACTACCTGCTGTACTCTACGAATCTTTTCGATATCCATCAATATAAGATCAATGCAATGTGCAGCACATGGGATCCAGTATATCTGCAGTCGCTGCTCCATCAGCAACTCTCCGGCAGCCTTATATTATGGTCCGTTATCTGTAATGACCTGCACGACATGCTGCTCACCCACTGAATCAATCATCTCCTCCATCAGACCAAGGATATATGTGGCATCGTGCATCTTATCTGAAGCATCGATTGATTTGTGAAAAAATATTTTTCCATCACAGTATGTCAAAAAATTAATGATGCTCTACCTAGTAGGACCTATCCAACCATCACACATTACTGTCAGATCGTATGTAGGCCATTTATTTTTGTAAGAAGCAATCCATCTCTGCAGTTCCTCCTTATTGCTGTCAAGAAGCTGACCATAGATGTCGTTAGGTCCTGGAGGATCTACACCCTGGCCGACAGCCTCTATGGCTGAAATAGCAGATCGGTAGTAAAGATTGGCTTCTGCATTTGCTAGAATATGGTTGAAATGAAATCATGATCCAATAGCTCGCCACATATTTTTCTTCTTATCTTTTTTCAGCATACTGTCAATTCTCTGCTGCTTTGAATCCTTGCTGGGCAAAGCATGTGGATCCAAATCCTGAATGCCGGCTCCTGCTGGAATATCTCTGGAGGACCTCCTTCTACCGCCAAAAGCTTCCAACAAAGAAGACATGCTGCGTTTGCTCCCTCTACCATCAGGCTCTCTGACTGAAGTAGTCCTCCTTAACTCGAATTCTCCCCTACCAGTCGCTGATCCAGATCCTGATTCGTAGTATGATGGTCCGAATCGCTCTTTGTACCGGACCATCTCCTCCTGCTGGTACTGATCCATCAAGCTCGCCTGAATGACAGCCTCAATCTGTGCCTCCTCATCATCTGGAGCAGAAGTCTCCTCTGACTCTCTAGAGTGATAAGAAGGTGGCTCTGCAGTTCGACGGTCTACTTCGATCTTTTTCTGCTTTGCCCTTTTCTTCGCTGCTTTCGAATCAGCAAAGTGTTTTTTTATCAATTGTCGGATCTCTTGCGGACATTTCTGACACATGGACACATCAGGATAACCACCGGTCAGATGCTGCTTCAACCTAGTCACCCCTCCTCCCTTGAACTCTGTGTTGCACTATTTGCATCTCCAATGATGCCGAACCGAGAGCATCTCGCCATGATCCCAATCGATGTCACGCTCTGGATCTTTCTTCTTACTCACTTCTGCAGGTATAACAAAATACTAATTATTTCGAATTACCTGTAATATAACACTAATTACATATATTTTTTATTTGATAATATTTTTTACTATTTAAATATTTACAAAAAGAATTTCAAAAAAATTTCAAGTTAGATTCAAATATTTCAATTATTTTGAATCATTCTAAACATTATTCTCAATTTCAAAACTAACAGTGATTTTTTATTTTTTTAATTTTTTAATAATTTTTATATAAATAAATATATACTATAAAATAGCTGATTAATTAAAGTGAACGAACGTCATGTTCTAAATTTTTTTCTTATAAATATATGCAAGTACAACAAAACACGATAGTTTAACGATAATTAAAATAATTATATATAATTTTAAAATAATTTTAATAATTATTTTAAAACTTATAAATTCAAAATAAATATGTTATATGCTTCAAATAATATTTTTAAATTAACTAAAATATAACACTAATTTTATATATTTTTTATTTTATAAGTAAATTTTTTAATTTAAATAATTAAAAAAATAAATTTTTTATTTCAAATATTTGAAAAAAATTTGAAATTAGATTTAAGTAGCTTGAATCATTTTAAACATGATTCCTAAACTCTGATTTTTTTCCTAAAATTTAATTTTTTTTAATTTTTAAATAAATAAATATTTAAAAATATTTAAAAAATATATAATTAATAAAAATTAACAATTTTGGTGTCATCGTGTAGATCTTCCAAAGATCTATCACATATAATTAAATCGTACCAAAATCATTTTCTCTTATTTTTATTCTTTCTCATTCTTATCCTATTTTTAACAACAAAAATAAAAAAAATATTTGCTAAGAAAATAACATATTATCTTACCTCCAGCCAAAGATCAGCCTCTCTTCGAACCACTCCTATAATTTGACGGAGTTTTTTTCTTTTTTTCTAATTTTTTGGAGGTCTCAACGGTTTCGTTGAGACCTTCATAAGCTTCAGATCCTCGGGAGTTCTCTGAGACTTCTCAGAGAACTCTTAACAGGCTCAATGATTTAAAAAGTCTCCGACCCCACCCCCTCCCCATTTTATTCATGTGGGCATGTCGGTACGGTTCGATTCACACCGAACTGGACCGAATCGAGCTGTTCGGGACGGTTCGGAGAATATTTCGAAAAAAAGTTCAAATCGGATCGGTAAACTACTGGTCCGGCTTGGTACGCCTCGTACCGGGCGGTTCGGCCCAGTACGGCGAACCCTGATCAGAATTGTCATCACTCTCTAGTCTTTAAATCTAAGTGAGCTGACTCCAGTCTCTTTATCGGGGCTACAACTATCTTTTTTTTTTATATCTTTTTGTCGAGCTCTTGCCTAGTCTTCTCTCATGATCCTCTCTGACTGACTTTGCTGTGCTTGAGAGGATGGATGTCTTTTTTCTAATTGAGATCTGCCCTCATCTCAATATTTTTTGCTCAAATCTTTAGGAGGATGTCTTGAAGATCACGTGATGAATGACTCCTTTGCGGTCCTTTAGGCCGTGACTAATTAGCTGGAACCTCATATGAAATATTTCTATTTTCCTATTGTCTTAGATTCATCTTAATCTTTTTAGCTACCAAACTGCCTAGTCATGGAGGGGATCCTGATTCATCAAGTTTCGGCTTCTGTTGTTGGCCTACAAGCCATTCGATCATTGGATTCTTGTCATCAAGAGCATAATAATCTATCGTCGGATCCGTGTACTTCAGTTGTACTTCTTTTTGGATGCATTTTAGCTTCAACCTTAGATTGTAGTGAACATATACAACATCATCGAGGTGCCTCTGTGTCAAACGATTTCTTTATTTGCTATGGATGAGGATGAAAGTTGATCAATTGTGCTCACAGCTACTAGAGGAGACTATCTGAAAAAGAATGCAGAGAGTCACATCTATCAAATTATTTATGGACTGTCCAAAATGAATGCACCATGCAACCGCAAAAGTATTAAACAAAATTACGTATCAGATTGTATGAAATTAGTAGGCATGTAATATTAACAAAATTTTATCATTGTTGATATCTAATTTATCTAGATTCATCTTTTTTAGCTTATGACAGCCGATGAGAGTCCAAAACTGTCTGTCCCCTTCTAAATTATTTCATCTATGGAAAATATATTTGTTAACAATATGTTATTGATTGAAGATCGGATGCAGTTAAATTCTCACATCTCAGTTAACATATATCTTGCAGACACAGCTATGATTTTTGAATCGGATACCATCTTATATATTATATTACAGAGAGCACTCAGAAGCTCATTATCTATATTCATCTCAGGTATGGTCTATTAGAATCTCGGATTTAGGTAATAAGGTATATATAAATTTTACAAATGATTAAGTAGGCTTATACATGTACAAAAGCAGAAAAATTTTTAGAGGATTCTTGATTTCGTGTTTACTTGCTGATGCAAGTTCTTACCCATCTGGTAGTTCCATCGTCGGTCGATGATGTTGATATATTTCTGAGCATGTTTCAGATCTGTCACTAATCTGTTTCTTTGCCCTCTTTATCATATAATATAAAAAGCCCATCTAGAGGTATCTATCGCTGTCCACGGTTCAAAACACCCTATATAATGGCTTGATAGCCTTTACTATCATATCGGTCCGTTGTCAAAATGACTAGCTCGTCACCAAGTTCTCTATATGACTTTTTTTAGTGCTGACCTTCGTATATCTACTCTTCTACCACTTGGCATTGACAAATATCTGATGCAAGATTGCTTTCTTGTCCAGAAGGCTATCAAGTGCTATGTAGTTTGTAGTAAATCATGTGACATCAGATTTCAAGATCTCTTTCCTAATGTATGTCTGCATCAGTGACAGGATTCATGTATGATTGTAGATAAATCTAGTAATAGTTTAGGCTGAGTTCACTATCTGCTGCATTTTACGAAGTTTCTCAATATCCATCAATATTAGATATATGCAATGTACAGCAAATGAGATCCAGTAAATATGCAGTCGCTGCCTTATTAGCAACTCCTTGACGGTTTTATGCTGCGGCTCATTATCTGTGATGATTTGCACGACATTCTGCTCTCTTACGGCATCAATCATCTTCTCCATCAGTCCGAGGATTTACATAGCGTTAGATACCGTCTCGAGGCACTTGGTTTAGTGTGTGTTGAGCCATATCGGTGGCTGATTGGTTCGGGCCCTGGTACTGGGATAGGGAACCCTGCAAAGTGATGTAAATGGTTTGTCTTAGGCCTAGTGTTGCTTGATCTAGAGCTGACCTATAATGGCTTTGGATCTACCTTCCAAACCAGAGCTGGTCCAATCACTTGGTAGTCTAATAGTGTTGCAATTCTTACTAGATCAGGTTAATCTTAGGTACAAGTTTGAATGATATAATTTTTGAACTATATTTTGTTCGATCTAAGTGTGTTCATGTCTATTTCAGGACCACTCCCAGCTCGATTGGAATGCATTTTCCTTTTTTGAAAGGTGATGGAGAAGCATGAATATATATTTATTACCAAAGGATTGTGGACAATTTCATATAGTTTGCAGAATACCAATAGCCACACCTCTTATTAACCTATAAGGTCCAATCTATGGGGGCTTGCATGCATAGGAGATATGTAATTGGATGTGATTATTCACCTATCGCATCTTTCTTTTTCCTGGAACAAAACAAATTTAGATAGGAAACTACTAAAATACACCTATGCTTTTAGATAATTGAAGAAAAAGTTTTTTCTCTATTTTTTGTTTGCAAGCCCCCAAGGAGGCTGGCTAGACTTCATAAGTCCCTCTACTACTTGCTTTAATTGTGGGGAGGATAGAGTTTTCACTTTGACCATAGATGCGTGATTATGCAGTTTTTTATCTTCCATGTGCTCCATGTTTTTCCTAGCCTTTGTTTTTCAAATGCATAAATTTTATGAGGTTTGTTATGGGCATCTGTCTTATGGTTGGTAGCAAGGCTGGGTACCTTCTTCCCTTTACACCCAAAATTTACTAACAATAATATTTCAGGTCTTCCGTCTTCTATTTCCACCTTTCCTCCAAATAGGAAAAGATCATGATCTTTGTTCTTGTTTTCCTTGATATTTAAACACATCTTAAGATCAAGCATTTTTATTTATCATCGTGTTAGTTTGATCATTGTCAATTAGATAGTATTATAATTTATAACAGCATGTGGTGCATTGCAATGCGAGTTGGGTTACTGAAAAATTTTTTGTTGTTGCTGCAAATTTGTTATGTAAATCAAACAAGTGATCACGCATGATTAATCATTTTGGTCTACATAAAATTTGAATTGGTCTTTCCCAATTGCCGTCATCTGTTTTGGATTATGACCTACCTGAACTTTTGTCATAGTTGAATAACTTAGTTGCAATTGCTGACATGGAGCCAATATTTTGATTCATATGTTGTTCAAGCATTCTTATTGGTGAATCAAATTAACTTTCTAGTGTTCATTTAGGTACTAAAGATGTAAGGGCTGTTTGTCTTAATCTGTTTTTATACTATGTGCATGATAAAACAACTTACTCGATAGCCATGACAAAAATTTAATCTGCCTATGTTTTCAGGGTCTCATAATTCTTAGTTGTGGAATGGTAGTCTTTTTTATAGGTTATACCTGATGCATTTTCTTCAGTGCATGGGAATTTTGGTTAAACCTAAGCCAGATGATTTATCTCTCGACCAAGTAGCTAATGGTGTTCCCCACCACCAGATTACACAGGGGGGTTATTTTCTTAGTGGTATCAAGCAGCGTTTGCTTTCATTTGTTTTTCGCAGAATATGGAATGAAGAAGCAGATCCGACTTTGGTAGGCTATTTTCTTATTTACTTACCTAATTTGATAATGTGCCAGCAATTGGGATGCAGTGTCTCATAAAGATAGATTTTGTAAATTTGTATTGTCTTATTTTCTGTACTTAATATGGACATGCCACTCTAACTGTATCTATATTTCCCCAATGGATTTTTTTTTTTTTTTTGGTTTTGGGGGATTATGCTCCATTTCAAAGAGCAGGAATGATTACTTGTTAAGAGGAAAGAGAGAGTATAACAAAAGTTGAAATATTCACATGTGTAGAGACATTGTCATACGCAGTGGTAGATAAATTCTCACATTGTGTCAATTTGTGACACACACTCATGATAGACTTGTGATTCTTGATTATATCATTCTTCTTTCATGGCAATCAACAGTTCCTTAGTTATTTAATTTCTTTAATATATAGCAAAAACTTGTCTCTTGCTGGGGCTATGTGGAATGCACATCTGAAAAACATCCATGGTTTATAGTTATGACAGGAAACACACTTGTTATTGCAACCTTGCAAGCATTTTCCTAGGTGGTAGATAGGCTCCTGAATGCCTTGGTGACATCTAGACTGCCATATACTTACACATGCGCGCACGCGCGTTTCAGGGTGAGGGTTAGACACTTTCTTATCAAATATTTGGTAGTGGAGGTAACAACTATTGAACCATTGATGCGCATCATGGTCGGTGCATCAAATATTGGCCACACAAGATTTGCATGCATTCAAAAGCCATTGGGGCATGAATCTTGATGCACATCAATGATGAAAGGGTCCAAAAAACTTATGTTGCAAGGGGGGTTGACAATGTCAGGCTTAACACCTACCCTTATTCATGGCCTGGACCAAGAATGTGGAGGGATAAACAAGTTAGCAGAGAACAAGTCAAGACAATGGCTAGAACAATTTAAGATGGCAACTGGGTGGATTAAATAAATGAGTAGATGGATGTTTGAACTCATGGCCTTTGGCAACCTAAGCACTGATACCATGTTAAATAATCACTTGACCCTGAAAAGTTGAGCTCTTGAAGAATGGGTTAACAATGTAAATCAGGCTTAACAAAGTTTTTAGCTCCTCTATAAAAGATTTGATGAGAAGTGTGTAGTCTAAACCATATATTTGTACATGTATACATGCATGTACAGTTGTATGTATGTACATATGTGGTGTTTGTGTATTTATGTAAGTATGTATGTATGTATGTGTGTGTGTGTGTGTGTGTGTGTGTGTGTGTTTGTGTTTGTACATGTGTTTGTGGGTTTATGTATTTATGCATATTATACATGTAATCTGTATGTATTTTTGTATGTTGACATGTACATGTGCAATATATGTGTGTTTGTATGTAGACATTTGTTTGTTCATACAAACACACAACAATGTAACTATACATGTATTTATTCAGTATGTTATGTTTTTCTTGCAACCTGTGCTTTTTTTTCTCAAATTTATTATGGTAAATGATTCATAAATGTTAATGAGGAAATGAGACCATCAGATTGGATCCAAAATAAAATCATACTAGGAAAAAATCTTGTAAATTCTAAAAAAGTGACTTCTAAATTGTTTCATTCAAGACCCTAAGTTCATTTTCCAATGTCTAACAAGCCGGATGTCCAAGAAAGCTCAATAATATATACTGCTTGAGTTAAGAATCTTAAGACAATAATAGCTATGCTATTACTTTGGTTTTGTTTGTTCAAGAATTGAGTATAGATAATACAAATTACAATATGTGGAAAGTGTTTTTACTAGTTAATGAGTACTTACACAGTAAATTCATTGTTTATGACTTGACTTATGTTTTGTTGTTACTGTGGTGTAGTTATACAGGATTCAATAATATATGTGAAATGGTCGAACAAAATGGTGTCATGCTAAGTTCATTATTCAAGCAAATGTCTGGGTGCTGGAGCAAATTGCTGGTGACAAGCTATGTCTATTGTCTAGAGCCAGGCTATACGACAGCCATGTATTCTTAAATGACTTTATATATGTTGACCATATGTACATGTGGCTGTATACTGCTTATATTGCAGTGGCCCTGATCTTGAGAATTTAACACATCAGACACCTGTATCTATATCACCATGTGACACATTTATGTGGGTCGGCCATACGAACAAAAAGCTACAAGGTGAAAGAGGCTACATGGTTCTCATATTAATCCTATAGATCCCTGTAAATGCATACGGCAAACCACAAAAGGGATAAGAGGAGTTGATTTACCTTCCCCCTTATAAAGTTTATAATCAATGGAACTGGTGTTACCTGGTTTCTTGATTGTATTGTTCTTTTTTATTATCCTTTTTGTCTAATGTAGAAAACGACCTTGTAGTGTTCTGATGCAAATTTGTTTAGCTGTTTTATCTCTCCATAACATCTAAAATTAATCATTATTCCTTTCTTGTACTATTTCTTTTTTGTTGGTAATGCACCTTTTGGTTCTATGAAAAAGTTGTTCGGAAAAGGATAACTATGAAGACATGCTTTTGTTCCAGAGGGTTCAACATCTAAAGGAGTTCTATTTTCGCTTTCAAGATTTTGTTGATTTCATCATGTGGAAGGTAGGTATAGTTCATGCTTTTTTTCATGCTTGCACTCACAGTTGTGTTGGTCATGCTGAAAGTTTATGATTTTTGCACTACATTTTGAATGAATTTCCATGATTGGTTGGCATTTGTTTTTTTTCGAGATTTTGAGTATCTTGATTGCATGGAAACATAATTTCTGATGCTTTTTTTGAGATTTTTGATTATTTTTTCTTAAATTTCAAGAATTTGTTCCAGCAATGTTTTGTAGCTTACCGGGACACTCTGAACAGATGCAGTTTTTGGATCGTCATCATCTTTTAATTAGATTTGGCCACATGGATAAAGGGGTAGGTATCATTAGATTGTCTTCTTGGAAAGTTATGTTGACTTCCATGTGCTAAAATGTGAATATATTATCTTGTTCACTTCTGTGATTTTCCATCAGATTTTATATTTTCCATATATTTAAAAATTAGGTTGACCGAATCACTATTCAACATCCAACATTCTTTGCTGTGTATAACATGGAGACAACAGAAATTGTTGCATTTTATGAGGTAGTTTCTTTATACCAATGTGATCCTTGTTGAAGCAGCATTTTCTGAATCAAATTTGTGTTTATGTTTTGTTTTCCTGCAGGATTCTTCAGAGGAACTTTATTCATTATTCGAGCAATTTTGGGGAGATTTTCATTGTTCAAGAAATTCTTTGCATGCGAATTTTATTTCTTCTCACTGCAATAACATCTATGCTCTTGATGAGTATCGGTGCATGAAAAATAGTGCCAACAGCACCTCACAGGTAAACCTCAGTTCTGCAGGTATGGGCATACCACATACCTCTTTCAGCTTGTTGATTCGTCATGTGAAGATTATACTAGCTTTTTTTATTTTAGAATTATAGCTTACTCTGCTGATCCCGGCTTCACCAGATACTCTTTCTATGAGCTAGCAATGTGATTGTTAACATTATTTGTTCACATAACGGTTCCATCTTATATTTTTCCCCCGAAATATCTAAGAAATTTTAGGAGGCTAAATAATGTCTATTTCTCTTGTTTCATTTATGCTCACGCGGAGCTTGTTTCATTCCATATTAGTCCTTTTTCTAATATTTTGCATTTCATTGTATCAGAATTGGGATTGAAGAGTATGCTTTAACCAACTAGTTTTCTCTTATTTTAGTAATTTTAATGGTGATTTAGTTGTTTAAAATTGGAGCTTGACTTGTAATTACCATGTTTTTTTTAAATTTTTTCAGTTTTTATGTTTTTGGAAGTTTGAGGATTGAGAATAGGTTTCATACATATAAAAAGAAAAAAGGATTGAGAATAGGTCCTATTGAGTCATTATACATTAATGGAGACTGTGATAGCATAATATTTGATTTCAGAAGCATGGAGCTGATTGTATATATTTAGGCAAAATGATTGCTCCACACCCCCCTCCTCCCCTTGCAACAATATGTTGACTGGTATGCATGCATTAGTAACATACCATATTGGCTGAAGATTTTTGAGGATCTGGATATGCTAGAAAGCATTCATGCATTTAACCTAATTGCTCTCTGTATGCTCTCTTTATTTTAAGTTTATGTTATTTGTTGTTGGCAGTTCATGAAGATGATGATAAGTTCATTACCAGTCAATTGCCAGACCCCTTGCCCTTCACCATATTTGGATCTTTCGCTTTTTCAGTATAATCATAAGGTCTGATCGATTCAGTCAGATTTTGTGCTTTATCATATATCTGAAAATTGGGATTGTTTAATTTTACTGATTTTTTATTCATCATCATAATTTTTATTGTGATCAAAAGTGGCAGTTCTTTTATGTTTGAAGGTCAACTTCTACTATTTCTAATTTCAGCTTGTCATCAGTGAAACTAATGAGGTTTAAGAGTGCTGGTTGCTTTCTATAAATTAAGTTTGCTTCTTACGCAACCAAGCACACTGATGTATTTTTGGGGTATACTGCAACCGTGCTACAGGAGTAGCTACAACCACCAGTACGTGATGATAGCGGCCATTAGTTTAATAGAAATGACATACTGATACTAATCACTGAGCTTTATGTAGTTGACAACTTATGCTATTTGAGTACTATGTTTATAAATTTTATTTTAGTATTTTGTGTTGTATTATCAAATTTTTAGAATTTATGATGTATAATCTAGGCCATACAGTTCTGTACTTTCACAGATGTTGTTAAAACAAGAAATTGACCTATTAAACTTTAAAAATAACATCATAATTCATAAATATATGTGCCGATGCATGTGGGTGCAAATGATATGAGATGCAGGATAAATTTCAAATAAGGTATAAGCATGGATTAGATGTTAATATGCCTTTCTGAAAATGTTTAAGATCTATTTAGTATATTAGGTTGTCAATCTAGACAAGCTTTTATAATTCATATAATAGAAATCCCAACTTGAGCAGAGTTTCCTTCTTGGACTCCTTAAAATTCAGCAACTTAAGAATCCTTTTCTAATATCATAATGACCATTTAGTATATGGTATAAATGACATGTTGGTATTAATCAATGAGCTATATGCAGTTGCAAACTTTCACTATTTGAGTATTGTATTTATAAATTTTATATTGGTATTTCGTGTGAAATTGTCAAATTCTAGAAGTCATGAAGTGTACCTGTAGCATCCAGTACTACACTCTCACAGACTTTCATAAAACAATGGAATGACCTATCAAAGTTCCATAATAATGTGAATAATGCCCTAACCTATTTTTGATAGTTTTGTCCAATAACTGTTTATCTGTATAAATAGAAAGATATAACTAATTCAACTGCTCACTATTTCCATTTCTTATGTTCCCCTTCTCTTTGTAGTTAAATTGTTGCAATCAAAACTCATGCCACCCATCTAAAACTGATATTGGAACTGATAGTAAACTATACTTTCCGAGTAATGTGTAAAGCTATATCTATAGTCCGAGGTATAAGCTGAATGGCTCATTAAGAGAAAGATTGTTAATCGTTGCACCCAAGGATGGTCGAACTATGCTGAACTAGCCGGTTCGTGGCTGACCAAACCAGACCAGTCGGGGATCGGTATGGTTCAGTTTATTTCTTTGAGATGGGTCCAGTTTGGTCGTGCAGTGGTTTAGCCTATTGAACCCCTTTCCCCCTCCACTCTACCCACTCGCGTGATGGTTCGAGTCCTCCCTCCTTCCTCGTGATGTTCAAGAGAGCACTCCTACCTCCCGATCATGAAACACCCCCTCCTCCTAGGTGCTCATGATGGTTCCAGAGTGCCTGCATTCATCTTTCTAGTAAGTCCCTCCCTCCCTCTTCCTACTAGGGTTAGGACTAGGTTGTCCCTCAAGCCTCACCCTTCCTCTCTCTCCCTCCCCCTCTCCCCCCCCCCCACACACAACGATGATGACGAGGGCTTTCGAGCCATCTCTCTCGTGGTCTCCCTCTCTCTTCCCCTCCCCTCCCTCCCTCTCTCTTTCCCTTTCTCTAACTCTCTCTTTCTTGTCCTTTCTTTCCTTCCTCCCCTCCCCCTCTCTCTGGCTCTCCCCATTTTGCCATGCCGCAGAGCGGCATGGTATGGACCTGTACCATGCCAAATTGATCGCTAGTCAATATGCCCTCTACTACTGATTTGACGAACCTTGGTCGCACTTATGCAAATTTGTTAATAATATTGCTCGTATCTTTTTCTAATGTCTTAATTTAATGATATTTAGCACTTCTCAGTTCTAAGCTTAGATATAGGATTTAAAATTCTATGAAATATGTGGTCCCAAGGTCTGCGGAACTGGTACCGGTGGCCGGATTGGTCGGCCGGCGGTATGGTTTGGCACGCCTCCATTCCGTTCCGAATCGAGACAAACCGATGAAGAAAAACAAAGCCGAACCGGAGAAGAAAAAGAGAGAAATAGAGAGAGAGGGGGGAAGAAAAAAAAGAGGGAGGGGGGTCTGCCGGAGGGTCCATCGGAGGGCCTCCGGCGCGCCGCCGTGGCCGTCGGGCGGCGTAAACGCTTCCCACAGCTCCGCGCGTGGAAAAGGGGTGATCCTCCCCTGTTACCCATTTTTTTTTAAAAAACGTTTTTCAAAATGAAGCCGGCATGGGGTTTGCCGGCCGACGGCCACGGCGGCCCGCCGGAGGCCCTCCAGTTGACCCCCCCTCCCTCTTTTTCTTCCTCCCTCGTTCTCTTCCTCTCTTTTCCTCTTTTTCTCTCCTTTCTTCCCCGACACCGGCATGTGTGCCGTTTTGCATGCCAGAACCGTCTCGGTTCCCCGTCGGGATGGTTCGGCATGCCCCGTACCGGGCCCCGCCGGGATGGTTCGGCACGCCCATACCGGGTGGTTTGGCCCGATACGGCATTCCTTGTGTGGTCCACTGCTCCCTTAAACAAACAACCACATCTAAATGCTTCTCTCCCAAATCCATCCACCGCCACTTTCTCTATTCTCTCTCCATTCTCATATGCTTCCCTTTCTTGGTTATTGATAAGGAAAAAACTCTCTCCTTGTTATTCTTCCATTTATCTATTGTTGATTGAGGAAAGACCATAGCCCATAGGAGATAAGTGAGCTGCTTTTTGGTGAAAATATTCGATTACCTATCCTGTTATTCCTTTTGATGGGACTTAATTGACTATATTATCATTAGAACCACAAATTTTATAATCTGTACAATACTTCTCTTTAAATTATAATGGAGGCAATATCTTTCCCTTATGTGTTAGGGTAATGACGTGCATGTGCAGGTGCATGCCACAACCTGCCTCTCCTAACCAATACATAGGGGTGGCAAAAATCAACCAGACCCAAAAATCTCAACCTGATCCAACCCTATTTCGATCAGGTTTTGGTCAAAGATATTTTAGATAGGTTCAGGTATGTGTTAGATTTCTTTACCCGAGCTTTAAATGGTTGGTTATAGATCAAAGCTTTGACCTAACTTGGGTCATGAGGGAGGTATTTTATTTGGGTTGAAATAATTTAGGTGGGTTGGGTCATGATCTTGAATAAGAATTTTTTTGAGAGATTGGTCTTTTTCTTGATACTAGTTATTTAAATCATTGTGAAAATTAGCCAGTAAGAGTTGTAAATATTGGATTTGATAGATTAATTTGAGGTCTATAGGGAATGAATCTTGCAAAATAGATAAGTTAGGGACAAAAGGATGACCTAAAATGACCCATGGGTTGGATATAGGTCAAGAGGTCTTGTCTCGATCTTAGGTTGGGTTGGATGTGGACCAAGTTTGTGGATGTTGTTATCCTTGCTTGACCAACCACTGCCACCCCTGCTGACATACACGTACACATACACATGTGCACACATACTTATACTGTAAGTTATCTTGCTCTGCTCTCTTTTGAAATATCAAATTTATATTCTTTTGTTGTAAAATCTTTGTTTATCTATTCTGCTATCTGATCTTCACTCAATGACCCACCATGTGCTAAATGTTTGATTTTTCAAGTTTTTGTATGTTGCTGTCCTTACTTGACCAACCATTGCCACCCCTGCCGACGTGCACACACACTTATACTGTAGGTTATCTTGCTCTGCTCTCTTTTGAAATATCAAATTTATATTCTTTTGTTGTAAGATCTTTGTTTATCTATTCTACTATCTGATCTTCACTCAATGACCCCATCAAGTGCTAAATGTTTGATTTTACAATGTTCTGTTCTCTACATGCACTCCTTTCCTGTTATCCTTTTTTTTTTTTTTTATGTTAATGGACAGTCATTGTTGATTATAATAAGGAATTTATAGGTTAATAGTTTGGTAAATCACATGGAACGAAGTGGTAAGGAAAGACTAGGTTTTGCTACATCTTTCAGAAAGTTTGGCCCTAAGCAGATGGAATGGAGGAAAAGTATTTGTATAGGCAACCGAAGTGGTTTGGGATTAAGGCTTAGTTGAGTTTAGGTTAATAGTTAGGTCCAATTGGCAATGATGGTCTTCTAATTTTTGATCTACTTAAGTAGAATATTTTCTATGCACCATATGTATGTTTTTGTTGATCACCACTCCATTTGTCTGCTATGCATGCTATGGTAGCACCAAATACTGTCTTCAGAGTATGGGAAGAAGTCATTAAGACACATGGTAAACCATAAAATCTAAATGATGGGCTTAATGAGTATATATTTATGTGTGTACACATATTTTACCACTTTGGAGCATTGTACATTATGAACTATGCAGATTCTATCATAACCTGACATCATCTTGTTTGTTAACCTGCTGCACATGTAATATTTTCTTGGTATATAATATCCCTTTATTGAAATATTAATATTACTTTGTTGTCTCAAACTCTTGGTTAAACTAAGCCAATAAATAAGCTCATGCCTACTTTTGAGTTGACAGAAAACCTATACTCCCATATTTATGATTTTACTTTCCATATTTTATCTATATAGTGTCAATTCTGGTCTTTTCCTCAAGTAAGGTGGGATCTGGCATGTCAGATAATTAGAGTACAAATCACAAGTCTAAGAATTTCTTTCTTATTATAAATTTGTTTTTGACACTGTTATAATGCTTATAATAATGAATAGTTTTTTCTGTCTGGCCTATAAGAGAGTTACATGTAGGTTTCATGGTTCTCATCAACTGTTGCCTGATAGTTGCTTTTGTCCTTTTGTAGCTGTTTCCAATATTTCACCATGTACACTCCGCTGAACGTCCTGTAGAGTTCACCTCAAGGAGGCAACCGAATGTCCTCAATTTCAAGATAAAATCAGGTACACCTCAGATGACCAATTGATCAACATTTTAGGGAGAGTCCTTAATAGGTAATAATACGAATAGTTATGACCTGATTCTTTCATCCTATGCTGGTACAAGGCGCTTGCTGGTGCTTTTCTGTTTCGGTAAATTTGCTCATGCTGGTGTTTCAACTACCACTTGTGTTCAGCCTCTCTAGGAACCATCAGCTACTGCTTTCTCATATTTCGTACTACATTTTTGCTGACTGATACCACTGTGTTGTTCTTCATTTTATGGATGTGTCCTAAATATTCCCATCAATGCTTCTTCACTCTTCCACTGGAGTCACTACTGCCTTATTAAATCCCAGCTAAATATGAGCATTTTACCCTAATCTGATAAGAAAACCTGACATTTCATGAACCATTTTGTAATTTCTGGTGTGTACTATTATAAGCCTGCTAGTTGACGGGGACTGACCTGAATGTCCATTACTCATTTTTACCACAGACTTAATGATCAGTATGTAAGCTGTTTTAGAATCAATCTATTGCTTTGCTTTGTGGATTAAGTGGGACTCTGATTCTTTTGTGTAGGACCTGAGGCTGGTGTTCCTGATGGCAGGCCAGAGAGATCTTCGTTGTTCCGGTTCCATCCTTACTTACCATTGGCTCTTTCCATCCAGCGGACAAACATGCAACCAACTGTTGTGAATATACATTTCCGGAGATGAAGCTACCTTTGTCTTGCATTAGTTTTTGCAAGAGAAGTACTAGGCAGCACTGCTTATTTGAAGTGCCAAAAAGAGTACAAAAGCAAATGTTAATTGAGTGTTCAACAAATTGAGTGTACAAAAGCAAATTCTTCTTTGGGGGAATTTTCGGCTAGGGCAAGATTTTGAGAATTTTGGCATCATGTAAACCGAATCATTTCTGTATAGACTTCCTGAATACCTTCCCTGATGATATATAAAGATCACCGATGGAGCCCTTTTCTCATTGTCAGATCGTCAGCAAATTCCCTATAAAATTCTTGCTAATGGGGAAATTCTTGGGGACAAATTGACGAGTCGCTAACGAATTGTGTCAAGTGACATATTTGGTATACAATTGTTGGGATATACCGACGGACGACTCCGACGGATGACTCCGACGGACGATCCTAACCGACGATCGACGGACGATCCTGACCGACGATCGACAGACGACTCCGACGGACGACCCCGACGGACAACTCCGATGGACGATCCCGACCGATGACCGACGGACGATTCCGACGGACGATCCCGATGGACGACTCCGACGGACGACCCCGACCGACGATCCCGACGGACGACCCCGACTGACGACCGACGGATGACTCCGACTCCGACGGACGACCCCGACCGACGACCGACCGACGACCCCGACTGACGATCGACGGATGACTCCGACTCCGACGGACGATCCCGACCGACAACCGACGGACGACTCCGAAGGACGACTCCGACGGATGATTTCGACGGACGATCCTGACGGACGACTCCGACGGACGATCCCGACCGACGACTCTGATGGACGACTCCGACCGACGACCAACGGATGACTCCGACGGACGATCCCGACCGACGACCGACGGATGACCCCGATGGACGACCTCGATCGACGACCGACGGACGATCCCGACGGACGACTCCGACCGACGACCCCGACAGACGGCTGCCGACAATATCCGACCGAAGGTGTGTCGGCCGAACCGAAGGTGTGTCGGCCGAACCGACCCATGCTGTTCCCGACCGATCGAGCGGTCGAACCCATATTACCGACTCACTATCGGAGGTGGCAGCCGACGTCCGACTTAAGCAAGACACCAGACCAGCCGACGGTGCCGTCGGATCATCACCCGACGTCCCGGCACCCGAATACCGATGTATGATCGGCCAGCCCTCCCAAATGCCGTACGACCGCTATGGGCTGCTGTCCTGTCAAGGACGTGCTGTGTGACCGTCCTGAAACATTGTCCTGCCAAGGACATGGGTTGATTCTGACAACCCGCGGTAATTTGACAGCCTACGACGTCTCTGACAGCCTCCGACGATTTGACAACTCCTCCCATTGTCTGCGCCATTAATGACGGCGCCATGCCGCGCTCTACTATAAAATGGGGAAGGCAACAATGCTGGAAGAAGTCCCTTCGAAAAACTCTTGGGCTTGCTCCCTCTCTCTCTATCCCTCTCTCATTGAGCTCCTTGTTTTCTTTTCACTGTTGCCTAGTCTCCTCTCAGACTTGACCGTCGGAGGGTCCCCGCTAGAGCCACCTCCGGTCAGTGTGGACTTTCTTTTGCAGGCGCTCGTTCCCAACGATCAGGCGACGAGGGGATTGGCCGCAACAGATTGACGCGCCAGGTTAGGGGGGCACCAACGCTCATAGTGACGAGTTAGTGCTTCATTGACAGCACCAGGGATTGTAACCCCCACAGAATTCAAGATGACAAAGACAAGAGCTCAGCAATCGAGGGTCACCGGATCGGTGAGGCACTCTTTCTGTCGGGAAGAGGCCTCTCCTCCACCCTCCATGGCGGAACCTAGCTCTCCGCATCCCGTGGTGACCATGGAGGCACAGATCGCGGTGATCGTGCGGCAGATGATCGTGCTGACAGATGCGGTCAAGAGCCTTCAGCAACAACCGATCCGGTTGCCGCCCTCGCCGGCGGAGTGACCGGCGGCACGTCCGGTGCCCTCCCGAAGCAGCCGCCAAAATCCGCGTCGGTCTCCGTCGCCTCCTCGGGAGCACCTTCCACAGCGCTCCCACCGAGAGGAGGAGGGGCGGCTGCGGCGTGACACCCATCAGTCCCGACGGTCATCTCCCTCCCAGCTGGAACGAGCGAGGAAGGAGAAGCGGCTGCGAACACCGTCCGCCTCTCTCTCGGACTCATCAGGAGACTCCACCTCCGGGGTCTCTCAGCACCGACGAATCGACGACTACGAACGTAGGCTCAAAGAAATCGACCGTCGGCTTGCCCAGCTGCAGGTGGACGGACAGAAGTCCTCAAACGATGTTGACTTTCAGACCGCCCAACCTCTCTCCCGACTCATCCTCGATGAACCGATCCCCAATCGGTTCAAGATGCCACACGTGGAGCCTTACGACGGCTCCACCGATCCAGTCGACCACTTGGAGAGCTACAAGGCTCTCATGACGATTCAGGGGGCAACCGACGCTCTTCTTTGCATCGGCTTCCCCGCCACACTCCGTAAAGCTGCCAGGGCCTGGTACTCCGGCCTTCGTTCGGAAAGTATCCACTCCTTCGGATAGCTCGAACATTCCTTCGTGGTCCATTTCAGCACCAGTCGGAAGCCGCCACGAACCTCGGATAGTCTTTTCTCCCTCAAGCAGAGAGAAAATGAGACTCTACGACACTTTGTGATGCGATTCAACGCGGCCACGCTTGAGGTTCGGGACCTCAACGAAGACATGGCTATCTCGGCCATGAAGAGGGGGCTAAGGGGGTCCCGTTTCACATACTCCTTGGACAAGACCCTCCCCCGGACATACGCCGAACTGCTGGAGCGCGCGTACAAGCATATGTGCGCGGACGAAGGAGCTTCCGATCGGTGCCTGACTTAAGGCACGGGCCGAAAGAAAAAACGAAAGAAAGGTCGGGCCCATGCTGAACCCAACAGGCCCTCCACCGATAGATGGATCTTGCCCCGATGACGGAGTTCGAGACCGACGCATCGTAGGTATGACTCCTACACCCCTCTCCCCGCTCCTCGTGCGCAGATCCTGATAGAGATCGAAAGAGCGGAGAATCTACGACGACCTCGACCTTTGAAGGCAAAAGGCCCCGACCAACACGGCCGATCGTCGATCGCCAAATTAATGGCTCGATCGCCGATCGCCGAACCAACACGGTCGATCGTCGATCGTCGAATCAATGGCTCGATCATCGATCGCCGAACCGATGGCCTCGGCCTCTGAAGGCAAAAGGCCCCAACCAACACGATCGATCGTCGAATCAATGGCTCGATCGCCGAACCAACACGGTCGATCGCCGATCGTCGAATCAATGGCTCGATCATCGATCGTCGAACCGATGGCCTCGACCTCTGAAGGCAAAAGGCCCCGACCAACATGGCTCGATCATCGATCGTCGAATCAATGGCTCGATCATCGATCATCGAATCAACGGCTCAATCACTGATCACCGAACCGACGGTCTCGGCCTCTGAAGGCAAAAGGCCCCGACCAATATGGCTCGATCACCGATCGCCGAATCAACGGCTCGATCACCGATAGTCGAATCGACGGCCTCGGCCTCTGAAGGCAAAAGGCCCCGACCAACATGGCTCGATTGCCGATCGCCGAATCTACGACTCCGTCGTCGGCCTGATCGTCGAATCGCCGAACCAACGGCTCAATCTATATCTCGATCGTCGAGGACACATCGGATTCTACGATGGAGATCGAAGGGGCGGAATATCTACGACGGCCCCCACCTCTAAAGGCAAAGGGCTTCGACTAATGCGGCTGGCTAACTTGCCGACTTAGCTTCGACTAAGAAGGGCAAAATGCCAAGACGACTGCAGTCGCATTCGCGACATACCGATCTGATCACGATCGGTTGAAGGATATTCGGCTTGCCACCGTTTATCATACATCTCGACGCATACGTCCGACCGAGGATCGGACAATGGATATTCGACTTGCCATCATTATCCTATCCGAATATGTCGGATGCTACTCGACTATCAGATTTTGCTGAATGATCGTGTCGACGAGCAACGTTCGGAGGTTGGCCGACCTCCGACCCGACGTGTATGCTCGACCTACAGTTGGGACGACCGATATTGGATCGATCGTTGATGTGATCGCCAGAGTCGGGGCAAGACGAGATGGAAAACCACTCCTTTCATCCGAAGCCGTCGCCCACGTGTTCACGCGAGCCAACACGACATCGGACTCAGGAGTGGGGGGGGCAACTGTTGGGATATATCGACGGACGACTCCGACGGACGACTCCGACGGACGACCCCGACCGATGATCGACGGATGACTCCGACAGACGACCCCGACGGACGACTCTGACGGACGACCCCGACGGACGACTCCGACGGATGACCCCGACCGACGACCGACCGACGACTCTGAAGGACGACCCCGACGGACGACCCCGACGGACGACTCCGACGGACGACCCCGACCGACGATCGACTGACGGACGACCCCGACTGACGACCGACGGATGACTCCGACTCTGACGGACGACCCCGACCGACGACCGACCGACGACCCCGACGGACGACCCCGATTGACGACCGACGAATGACTCCGACTCCGACCGACGACCAACAGACGACTCCGAAGGACGACCCCGACGGACGACTTCGACGGACGACCCCGACGGACGACTCCGACGGACGACCCCGACCGACGACCCCGACCGACGACTCCGACGGACGACCCCGACCGACGACTCCGACGGACGACCCCGACCGACGACCGACGGACGATCCCGACGGACGACTCCGACGGACGACCCCGACCGACGACTGACGGACGACCCCGACGGACGACCCCGATGGACGACTCCGACGGACGACCCCGACTGACGACCGACGGATGACTCCGACTCCGACGAACGACCCCGACGGACGACCGACCGACGACCCCGACGGACGACCCCGACTGACGACCGACGGATGACTCCGACTCCGACGGACGACCCCGACCGACGACCAACGCACGACTCCGAAGGACGACCCCGACGGACGACTCCGACGGACGACCCCGACCGACGACTCCGACGGACGACCCCGACCGACGATCGACGGACGACTCCGACGGACGATCCCGACGGACGACTCCGACGGACGACCCTGACCGACGACCGACGGACGACCCCGATCGACGACCGACGGACGACCCCGACGAACGACTCCGACCGACGACCCCGACAGACGGCTGCCGACAATATCCGACCGAAGGTGTGTCGGCCGAACCGAAGGTGTGTCGGTCGAACCGACCCATGCTGTTCCCGACCGACCGAACGACCGAACCCATATTACCGACTCACTGTCGGGGGTGGCAGCCGACGTCCGACTTAAGCAAGACACCAGACCAGTCGACGGTGCCGTCGGATCATCACCCGACGTCCCGGCACCCGAATACCGATGTATGATCGGCCAGCCCTCCCAAATGTCGTACGACCGCTATGGGCTGCTGTCCTGTCAAGGACGTGCTGTGTGACCACCTTGAAACATTGTCCTGCTAAGGACATGGGTTGATTCTGACAACCCGCGGCGATTTAACAGCCCACGGCGACTCTGACAGCCTCCGGCGATTTGACAACTCCTCCCATTGTCTGCGCCATTAATGACGGCACCATGCCGCGCTCTACTATAAAATGGAAAAGGCAACAGTGCTGGAAGAGGTCCCTTCGAAAAACTCTTGGGCTTGCTCCCTCTCTCTCTATCCCTTTCTCGTTGAGCTTCTTATTTTTTTTTCACTATTGCCTAGTCTCCTCTCAGACTTGACCGTCGGAGGGTCTCCGCCGGAGCTACCTCCAGTCAGTATAGATTTTTTTTTATAGGTGCTCGTTTCCGACGACCAAGCGGTGAGGGAATTGGCCGCAACAACAATCAATAATTCTTGCATTGCAGGACATATTTTAAATTTGTCAAGGATGTAAGCTATTGGTGCTTTGATTGGTATTTGTCCAGGCCCCCTGCTACTTGGAATCTCGTGAAAATTTGTTCCAGTTGAAGGTGAGGCAATCATGGTCAACCTAGCTAAGGTCATAATTTCTTTTGGTCTAGTACGTTGAGAAAATGTACCGAACAAATTTACAGATGTTCTCCCTTCTATATCTTGTGACAATAGAAAATAGAGGGGTGCTTCTGAGTTGTTTTCTTTCCCTGTTTCTTTTAATCAGCTGGAAATCATGGTCTAACATGTCATATAGTAATCATGATAAAATTGTTAATTCGCCTTCTTGTGTTCATAAAAGCCTCACTAGGTAACCAAGAGAAATTAGAGTGAACCACACCGGAGAGGCTGTTTCAATGGCAGAAGTGGACAATCCATTTGCCTAACTTTAATTAGCCGTTCTTTTGTGAGTAAATATTATAGAAAAATTAATTTTTTTATTAAAAAATTTATTTATATTTTTATATTTTTTTAAATTGATAAATTGTTTTTTTTCAATGGATATTATTTATTCATGAAATAGGAGAAAAGTCTTACCCACTTAAGAGATAGATAAATCATTTTTCCATCAATCAAAAAAATAATTTTTTTATTTTATTTTTAATATATTTCTAACTTCATAATAATAATAGAGTAATATATAGTATTATCTTATATATACTATAATATAATATTATTATCAAACAATAATATTTTATTATTTTAATATAATATTATTATTTTATTATTTAATATAACATAATAATATTTTATTATTTATTATTTATAAATATATATTATTATATTATAATTTATAAAATATAATATATTATAATATAATATATTATTATATATTATTATATATAATAAAAAGTATTATGAAAAATATAGATAGGTCTTAACAATTTATTCAGAAAACTGGTAATGTAAAAGAGCATGAATAACAAATTTTTGAATTATTTTTTCATACATAAAAATATATATATATATTATTTTTTATCTAAATATTATCTAGAAAATACTTATTCATAAAAATATGAATTTTTGAATAAATTTTTTATTCTTAAAAGAATGGGGTCCCCCCGTTTAAATGCTAGTTTAGCTGCAGTTGATCTTAAATTGAAAATGACAAACTGATTCTAGTAGTTAACATGGTTTTGAATAGCGGTGTTATAACTAACAGCTATGATGGCTGTTATAAATAGTTTCAGCCACCTCCGTTATGTAAGATAAGTAGCGTAAAAAAATTGCTGTCATTTTTTGTTGTTTACCAATATTTTTCATTCTAATAGACTGCTATAATATGAATATCTTGTATTTTCTATTGAATAAAATCGTATGTTTAAATTCAAATGTTTTATTTCAAAATTCCTCCCAAAACGATTGGGATGGTCCGATGTAATATTGTTTCATTCAAAAAAAAAGAAAAAAAGATAAAAGTCTTATTTGTCGTTAATGACCATTATAATATTTACAGTGAAATTTTTAAAAGTTGTTTTTTTTGAGATAAATAATAACTATTATATTATTATAACGGTAGATAACGGATCTAATGGTCTGTCATAACATTACAACGTGTTATTTGAAACCTTAGCAACAACATACTCCATGCATGAATCATTTTCTCCTTAGCATTAGAATCGTTACATATATGAAGTTTTGAAACTCAGCTGCTCTGTCAGCGGTTCAAAGACATTGTACTACGTAGCGTTTTTCTTTTATGAGTTCTAGGACACATGTTCAACAAGTTATTGTCATTTGATAGAATACAACCCCCTTTTTTTTTTTTCTTCTAACCTACCAGTCATTGAAAAGTGATGATATGGTTACCTAGGGGTGGCAAACGATTTACGCACCTCGAGCATCGAAACTGAATGAACTAAACTTAAACCGGCAATCTAGACTCAAAATTATCATCATACCAAGCCAAAAATAGATACACTTGATCAGATTTGGCGCAATCAGAATTTAACTCGATTAGACTCGAAAATATGTATTATACATAATATATATTGTTAGTTTAGGTAATGGCTGTGGGATCTTAGATCCAATGCTCCACAATATCAGAGCCATTTGAAGCTTGAATTTTCAATTAATTTCTTTAACCTAATAGTCATTCAATTTCGAACTATGTTCAATATCAAGCTTAAACCAGGATTGAACCAAGCTTGGTTCAAGCTTGAATTGATCTCTTTCCCAATTGAGGATTTCCAAGCTGATCCATTAGATTCTTGTTGGAGTTGGTTCGAAACTAAAATCAAATCGAGCTTGAAATTATGATAAAGAAATCAAACTTGGTCTTAAATTTCAAATAAAAAATTAATTTCAAATCGAGCTTAATTAGACCTAGGTTCGATTAAACTTGTCTGTATTACACCCAATGGGTGTCCTGCATGTACAATTGATGACAAAAAAGATAAGAAAGAAACTTGATGCAGCATGGAAGGGTCAATTGCATGGTTTCGGTAATAATATTAATGGATGTTGACCAAATATATTGTTTATCGTTATAATAGTTTTAATAATTTCAAATTGTTGCATGTCTCATGTAGTTTGAAATAATTTAATAACAATAGGTATAGTAGTTATTAAATTGACATTTTACGAGAAACTAATGAGCAATATTTGAAGAATAAAAAAATTGTTGGAAATCATGGTTGGGTGCCCATGAGGGCATGTCCAAATCTGGTTCAAGCTTGATTTATGCAAAAACCTCCCCAACTCTTTGTGATTATAGGAAGGGATCAGAAATCGAAGACATGAGTGAAGTGATCTCTCTTCTCTTACCAATCTCAGAAATCGAAGACATGAGTGAAGTGATCTCTCTTCTCTTACCAATCTCCTTCTGTCATCTGCAAATCCAAAAGACCCTTAGGTTGTGAGAAGGAGTTTCTATTTCAATTGTAAATGGATTTCTGATCATGAATTTGTGCTACAATGAGGAAAAGGATGCTCAAGAGCACAACAAGGAGTTCAAAGTATGCAAGCCTAGTTAAAAAAAGAACTTAAAACTATTGATCACATACTTTCACAAGGTATGTTATCGATCTTCCTTCTAGTTGGATATTTTGGTTTCTTTCAAAGAATAATGATTTTATTGTCCAAATCACTATTTATCAAAATGAATATTTTTCTATATTTTCGAAAATATAAAAAATAATTTTTAAAAAATATTTTATTTAGAAAAATAAGATAAATGCTACAATATTGCTATTATTTCTGATGATATAGCAACCATTACAACATCAGTCAAATATGACTTTCTTTCTCAAAAAAGTCGAATACAACCATACTTTAAATACTTATTATTAATACGTATAATGTAACATGCATCTCTAAAATTATTATAATAGCTGATATTTGAAACCTGAAACTATTATGGATTGATGCGTTTTAGGGAGCTAAAATGCCTACTTAGCCCTAGAAGTCCAGCAAAAAAATTTAGTTTAGTGCTTGCTATGAAAAGATGCTGAGTTAACCATCAAGAAAGTAGGAAAGAAAGAAACCATGCTGAGTTACAGATAGTATTATCTCTTATGATTTTTCTCCCCCATTTTTATCATTTTTCCCCAGCAAAACAAAGATGATCTCCTTCTTAATAGATTAGCTTAATTTAAAATCTCAACAATAAGATAATAGGTAGAAAAAAGAAAAATTTTCCAACTAACATGTCAATTGAAGTCCATCTACGTGCTATCATTAGATGGGTCGATTCACAAGTCTCATGATAGACATGGTTGGAAAGGACTAACATCTTGCAAGGTTAAGGCTTAGAACTATTCTAGCTATTTTGGTCTAGTGTATCTGAATCTAGGGATGTCACTCAGGTGTGGAGAATTATGACATATTGAAGAGTTGTCTTATTTCTATAGAAAGTGGCTTGTTATTGCTTTTTTTTATCATAATGTGCTATTTGCAAAAGTATTCAGATCGTTTCTTGTTGCGACAGTTGCTTAGATGTTGATAAAATTGTAGATCATGTTTTGTTTGAACGCTCGAGAGTAGCTCAAGTATGAGAGTTGGCTTCTATCCTAAATGTAGCATCATTTTCTATTCTATCACTAGATACGTTCATACACTGCCTCAAGAAAGGGAAATAGGTTGCATCTTTTGTGCAAAAGAAGGATTCATCTTTTTCATGCAAATCCACTATTGGATCACCAACCACACTTATTTCAAAGTACTCCAAACTTTGTAGTTCATCTGTATATACATATCTCAAAGAGACCAATGAATGATCCAATGATGGATTCGCATGAAGGAAGGTGATCCTTCTTTCATGCTAAAGATACAACCCCAAACCTAAGGAAGAAATATGAAAAGGTAAATACTCCAAACGAGGAGATCTTAGTTTGTTATATTATATATCATATTTAAGTGGATAGGAAAACACAAGCCAAAGCCCTTATGTAACTTTAATAAAAGCATCTATGCAAGTAGTTGAATTCATCCATTTTATTGCCACAGAGGGATCTTTGATCGCTAGGATAACTTGGGACCTTTATCTTGTAGTTTGTACGCTCTCTCATGTGATCTATTTCTCTTGCTATCCTTCTAGTTTTCTCAAGATCAACTTTGATGATAGTATTGTAAAGGGTGAAAATAATGGTAGTGCAAGATTTGTGATTAAAAATTTCAGGTCATCTTTATAGTAGTAAGTGGTTCTGAGTTGTACGATATTCACTACTTTATTAGCAAAGTTAGAAGGGCAAGGTTTTGTCTATGCCACCATAATTCGACAACAACCAATATTATATGGGAAAGAGATTTGAGGATAGTGATGACCTAGATAATTAATTTGGTAACTTAGGTCAATGGTACTCATCCTCTGCTAGAAAATATATGAAGAATCAAGCTTTTTATCACAGTATTTGAGGTTTTTCATATTTACGAAGAGGCTAATAGTATTACAAGCTAGATGACTTTCGATGCAGATAATCATCCGCACTTCTGTAGCATGTGTCATTTCCTTCAACCAATCATTGTTGCCACCAAAATTAAAAGAAAAATGTTTTAGAGCATCCATTCATTAGTATATACAAAATATTCATATAAACTATAAAATGCTGGCTTAGTAACTTTATTTATTATATTCCTGCAAATTATGCTAATTTCCTCGTGCCAAATGATATAGAGAACTTTCCCTATGAATGAAATGTACATAATATAGCATTCTTGAAGTCCAATTGCATATCATTAATGTTGGCCAAGGAATGTGGATAAGCTATAGAGGGATACACTCAAGTACTATCCAATTCCATGTACAGATACGGCAAATTAATGGGTATAACTTTGGATTAGAAAGGGTATTGCAGGGATAAGAACTCTTTTTGTGTATTGGGAAGACATGTGTCCACTAAATTGGACATCCTTGCAGTCAATTATGGAAAAAAAATATAATATGCTCAGCCAAATTTGGCTTTCTTATTTTTATATTTGTTCTCATCTGACAAGTTGGTCGTTGACGTGGTCAATAACTTGGCCAACAAGACTTTTCATGCATAAGGACATTGACTAGAGCATTCCATTTGACTACTAGTTTGCTTTCGAGGTTCCAGAGTTCACATGCAGTCTAAGAAGAGCAATCTTTGTTGGTGTTCAAAAAAGTTTAATGATGCACCACTTTGGTTAAAAATCTTGCCAATAGCTAGATTAAGCTAACAACCACCTCTATTTTTTTTTTTTTTTGGTAAAAACAACCACCTCTATTTTTGTTGGAATGAAATTAACTTAGAAGAGATGGTGTTGTGTACATCTAATTAGAAGTTACCAATATTATAGAACTTGAGACAATAAATAGGCATGCGCAAAAAAAAGAAAAAGAAAAAAGAATCAAGTGTATTTTTATATTTGGTTGAGCTAAGAAGATTTTGAAAGAAAAATTATTGAGAAAGTAAGATATACTAAGTTATCTCAAGTCATTTGTCTATGTTTAATTCGCTTAAAAGATTTTTTATTTCTTCTTTTACATTCTGTTCATAGATTTTCATTTTTTTCACCAAATAATAGAGAAAAAATCTTTTATCAAAATTTAATTTTTTTTCTTTCACTTTCTTAACAACCAATAGAGACTGAATGTTGAATTTTTTGAATGATTTATATGATTATAAATGCACACTACGAGAGTTTGACATCAACTTTTAAGATTGACTCATGTTTTCTTTTCTATTTCACCCATCCAAGCCTTATGACTTATCCCCCTTCAATTTTTTTTGCTCTTTGGTCACACAACTTCATGTTGTGCTTAATTCTATGATAGATGCAAGAAGAAGATAAGCAAATAATATCTTATGCCTTATTTATAAAAAATAATATTCAAAACTTGAGAAGAGATGAAGGAGTATTAAATTTATTAGATGCTATATTATATATTATTATAAATACATCTCTTAGAGTTGGGTTCTACTCGTATTTACTTCTTTCTCTTTTTGTATAGCATTCGTAATACAAACTTAATATTTTTTTTCTTTTTTTTCTCCTCCCCTGCATGATTATTTTATTTCCTCACCATAGATTATCAAATACCATGTTCTATTTATAAAATAATATATTTGATTAATTTTTTTTCAAATTTTTGAAACACGATGATAACACACCACCATCAAACGATATGCCAATCAATTATTTACGCACATAATATGTATCTATATCTATATATATATCTATTATGCATATACATATAAGATAAAAAAATATCAATACTTACATTCATAGTTTGCCATACCGATATATATACACTCAAAATATATGAGTACCGGCATGTTGAACCGGCTTCATGTCAGATATATCAATACTATATTTTTACCAAAATAAATATATATATCCATACTATACCAACAGTATCCGATACCAAGGCCGCATATCTTGCTGCACGCAACGGTACAGCACGTACCTCGTCAAAGCGCGTTTTCCGGTTCCACCTGGGAGCAAAGATGTTGACCGGCTGGCGGGCGCCTACGCTTGACTTGGACAGGCGACGTCAAGACGGATGATCCATCGGCCCACCTTCCTTTGAGCCTGCGGCGACTCCAAGGGTCCATCGGCCCACCTTCCTTTGAGCTGCCCCAAGCCACAACGTAGAAGACTCCAAGGACCTCGTTTCCAGCACCCTCCAAGATCCATCCCCATCGTCTCTATATTTCTCTCAAGAGAAAATCCACTCTCTCTATATAACTCCCCCTTTTCTCTCTTCTTCTTCCAAGACCGAGTCATTATCTCTTCTTCTTCTTCTTCTTCTTCTTCTCACAAGATCTGATTTGGCTCTCTGAGATGGCTGGAGATATGAAGGTGAGATTTTGTTATTCGCATCATCAATTTCTTTTTTTTTTTTTTTTTTTGATCTTTCCTTCTGCATCAAAGAATTTTTGATTCTCCTGCATCTTCTTAACTGAATTACTTTTTGGAACGGATGGACTTAATTATTTGGGGGTAATTGCAGAAGGTTGTGCTGAAATTGGAGGTCCATGATGACAAGGCCAAGAAGAGGGCTATGAAAGCAGTCTCCAGTCTCCAAGGTATCAATCACTTCTCTTGCTTTCTGAACTCATAATTGCCAAATTAAAACCACCTATTCCATGGTAATCATAATAAAAGAGTGATATATCTGAAAGAATACTTGCCTTCTCTTTCTTTGTTTCTTTTTGTTATGAATAAGAATTGCTAAAGATATGAGCATCTATTCTCTCAACAGGGGTTGATTCCCTTTCCATGGACATGAAAGATAAGAAATTGACGGTGATCGGAGCTGTAGACCCGGTTGATATTGTAAAAAAGCTAAGGAAATTCTGGTTCACCGAAATCCTTTCGGTTGGGCCAGCCAAAGATGAGAAGAAGAAAGATGAGCCAAAGAAGGAGGAGAAGAAAGAGGAGCCAAAGAAGGAGGAGAAGAAGAAAGATGTGAATGAGCAAATCGCTGAGCTTGTCAAAGCATACCAGGCTTACAATCCTCATATGACCACACACTACTATGTGCAGAGTGCTGAGGAGAATCCAAATGCTTGTGTGATCTGTTAAGGGCTGCTCTTATTCCAATGGAAGAAATGTATGCCCTAGTTCAAAGTCGCATAAAATGGACTCTAAAGAGTAGAGTAGATATGTATATTAGATGGTGAGAACTAAGTTGGCAGTATATGAATAGAGCTGAGTGGATCTATGCTTGTAAAAGGAGTTTTGGTAGTGATTGTTCAAGAGTGTTTGTTTTTTTTTTTTTTTTGATGAAATTTACTTCCATTCCTCTTCACTTGCTTGGATTGTGTGTATCTTTGATGCGAATGATCTAGATTTAATCTTTTAATTGGTGGTAACTGGCAAAGAGTACCTAGTATGTTGTGTAGGGTTTATTGTCATGATTGATTGCTGACACAAGGCATGACAAAGCTGTGCATGTGTACTGTTTTGTACATATTGTCATGCATAAAGCAAACCAGGTTTGGGACCGAAGGAGTGAGATTTTAAGTTACTTGCCAAAGAAAGAGTGCGGTGACTCCTTTGATATGGCAAGAGAAATAAATGCAAGGAAATGTCTTCAGATTGCCTGTGCAGTCCCCATCTTGGTTCTTCTCCATTTTTGTTCCATCAGATTATGCTCTCCAGCAGCATGGAGAAGGTTAATATAAAACCATGTTTGTCAAAGAAACTTCATGGTGGTTGAGCTACCAAATAACAGGCTTCGTGAAATGGAAATATATTGACACAATTTCAACTCTTTTTTCTGATCATGCATGCGTGGCTCACTAGGTATTGGGTACTGAAAGAAATCAGAACTCCCAACCAAAAGATCTTTCTTTGGCTAGGATTACATGCGCTGAACTTCTTGTTGTGTTCTTGAACATCCTCTTTGTTATAGGGAATCCATTTACAATTGAAATGGAAACACACACTTTCCTATAACCTAAGAATCTTTTGGGTTTGGATGGCAGAAGGAGATTAGAGCGAGGAGAAGAGATTCATATCTAATTTCTCCTATTTTTGATCTCTTATCTATTATCACAAAAGAGTCGAGAAAGTTTTTTTTCGGAGAGTTTATGGAAGTTGTGATAACTAATATCATGTGACAACTCCACATGAACCATGGCTCGAACCGGACTTAGGTGCACCCTCATAGGCAGGCGCCTGACCATGGTTTCCAATGGATACTTTGCTACCTTCACAGATTCTCATAGATTCTTTTGTTTGATTTTTATAAAATCGGGAGGTAGTGGCTGCATCTCATTGTCACCATGGACAGAAATGTAGCTCAGCAGTTGCAGCATGTCAAAATGATTTTGAATTGTTATTGATGATCCATCAGTCTATATCTTAGCTCCATTTTTATAGCATATGAATATAACAACAGATGGCAACATATGCCGCCTTATAATTGTCATCAACTTAAAATATTTATAGCATAACCATTTTGAATTATTATAATGAATACAACAATTTGAATAAATTAGACAATCAAGACCTCTCTTGCAAGGATCCAGGAACACTTCACTTTTTCTTTAGATAATTGACAACCACTCAAAAAATTGGTCATGGACTTGTCAGAAGGCTCAAGCGAAGAAAATATCGCTCCCTTAACCAAATGGAGAGAGAGAGAGAGAGAGATGTGTGTTGAAGATAACCACATCCAAGCAAGAGATACCTTTTTTATATGAATCATGTTAGTCACCCGTCGTTTTTTCTTGTCCATTTCATTGTTGCAAGTAATGTCCATTCTAATTAAATGAAATAGCAGGTTGTTGCAAATTATTCATGTTTTTGTTTTTAAAAAAACAAAATTTGTTGTTGGCAGTAGTCCATTCCTAAGAAACAAATTAAAGCCATTCCACAAGGCAAACATTTTTATCTATTGTTTTGCCAGAAAGTGGCTACTTGCAACCCCTGATTGCTTCTTTAGTCTTATCCTTGCATATTAGTTTGATGGAAACTGCTACATCTCATTGGTGACCTTAGCCAACCTTATGGCCGGCTGATGCAAAATGTCAAAAAATGGTTCAAGGCTCACATCGTTTGTCGCCAACTTCTCTGATGTAAGCACCATTTTATTTAGATACAAGTGTACATAACTATAGTTGATCATAAGTATCTTTTTATAATGATTGAATTAATTAAATAATGTACACTGTTACTTGTCTAAGAGTTGTGTTCGAAACGGAACATATCCATCTGTTGATAGCTAAGCATTACAAAAAACTCCACCGCCCCTTGATATGACCTAAAGCTCCACCAAAGGGGTTTCTATCAAAATACGCCATGGTCAATTAGGATGCGAACTCTCAAAGCAAGAGAAATGGATGTTTATTGGTGTCAAGAAAACCATTCTCCCAAGCACTTGATTTGCCCATGTGAGGGCTGCAAGTAATCGCGTTCACCATGGTTGATTAAAATGATTTGTTTATTGGCAGCTTGTGTCAACTTGATGTTGACTTCATATGGGTTTGTTTCATGAATCAGCTTGAGATAAGATCCATCTCCACATCATTTCCTAGCATGAGAATTAGCTGTGTCACTTGTTCCTAGATTAAGTTGAGTACTCTGATATATATTTTTTATTACTCATGTGAATTTAACATCAGTTTATTATTTAAATTTGTTGATATCATCGTTAACCTAAAAGCTAAGATTTTTCTTTATTGGTAAATGCTACAGGCAATGTTAGATCAGGTTCTGATAAGTGAAATTAGCTCGAAGTATATTTGTATAGCTGATTTTCTGAAAAAAACTCAATTTTGGCTTAGAATTTATTGAGCTGCGCTGGGATGCTTTTTTTTTTTTCTTTCTTTCTTTTTTGAGATTGAATTATATATTTTATCTGAGCTTGAGCCTTAGCTTATTTGTGATTCAAGACAAGCTTGAGCAAAGCCAAGATAACACAAGCTATTGCTGTCTAAACTGCTAACTCTTGGAAGATATCTTGGGTTCGATATCATGATTACATCACGCCTATGCCTCTGTTATAAAACTTATACGGTATCTACAAAGTAGATATTTTATGTTTATTTTTGTATAGTTATGAAATGATCAGATCCATCATCAAGCACATGCTCAAAAAAAAAAAAAAAAGAAAAAGAAAAGAAAAGAAAAGCACGAAGAGGTCAAGGCCAATGGAAATTATGTCTTACATATTAAATGATTTAATCTATTAAATAGACATGACAATGACACCGTCGCCTTATTTTGACCTCCAAATCCAGTGTAGAAGCATTGATCTTCTCGTTGAGCTGACGGCCAAAATAGGGGACAAAGCTTTATATCAAGATAACTGGTCTCCGTAGCAAACACCGTACCAGTACCAATCTATTTTGATATTAGTACATTTGGCGGTACAGAAGCCGGTTGGATATAGTATCAATATGGTCCGGTCGATATACATTGTTACCGTCCGATATGGCATTTCTTGCTTTATAGACCTTTATTGGAATAATTCGATTCAAAATAGATGCACACGAAGTGTGATAGTCCGATGCGGTAGGAATTTAAGTGTGATTTATAATAACTTACACAGGCTACTATTTGTAATTGGGTCTAGACATTTTTGAGCCACGTTGTTCAAGGTCCAAACAAATTGTTGGATCTGGCATTATAAATGATATTGGAGCCACTCCTGGAGATACTATTATGTGGGGTCACGTTGGAACAGACTGTGCATTCTGGTAAAGTACCCTCGATCCGATGTGTGGCTCTGATGAAGACGTCAGAAATTTAAATGGAGGATATTGTGATAGTACCACATCAGTGGGATAGAAAAATTACTGAGATATAAAATAATTTAAGTGGACTATAATCATAACTTGGGTTGTAGCATTTTAAAGTTATTGAGATATAAAATAATTTAAGTGGGCTACAATCATAACTTGGGTTGTAGCATTTTGGGCCGCGTGGTTTCGAATCCAACAAGTTGGGTTAGGATGTTACACGTGCCTATGTTCTCCGCTTTGCTTATGTCAGTTAGCACCTTGTACGTGGTGTAGGGTGATCAACATTAGAAAGAATTGGATTGATGAACCTTGTATCTGCAAGCAGGCATGCTAAATAAATTGTTTAATGCTTTATCAAATGATTAAAAGCAGTGAAGAAGAAACAAAAATCAGGTTTTCTTTGAGAGGAATAGATATCCAACTCAATGACTATAACTCGATGTATGATATCATTTACAAGAATAATTAATGATGCATTATAGGAAATAAAAGTCATCAGGTATCAATAGGCTGGCCAGATGAACTAGAAGTGCTTTCAGACATGCTGGTTCTGAGGCAACATGGAATAAGTTGATAAATTAGAAGTCAATACTTACATGTTAGGCGGAAGTCTCGAAGGTCAACTCAAAGTTTCTTGGTAAGTGGATTGGTTGGAGAGCACGGAAGCTTTCATTTGTTCTCACAAGTTTAGTTGGCCAGCTTTTGAAAACGTGTGTTTTACCAGTAAAGGCGTTGATCTACTTGCAAAGACTTTTCTTCCCCTGCCCTTTAGGTTGGCCCATTCCTTACACTTCCTATACCGGGCCTTTGGGCTCGATAATTTCGAAAAATTATATTTTACACCGTGTGCACCAACGTGACCTTGCACCCAACCAATCATGGAGATGCGTTCTTGTAAGCCAATCACTGACACGAGTGCATGATCAATGGGATCCAGAGGAATGCATCCTAGTGATTGGAATGGTGTGCGGTTATATGATGCATTCGGTGCAGAATAAAATTTCCCACACCTTGTTCTGCTGGCATAGTTTGAAAGTATTTATTGAAATATAATATATGGTGCAAATTTATATGTCTAGAAGGTATAGTAATGTATGTGATAATAAAAATTTGCCGTCAATGGTGCTGGTCAATTAATTGGTGAGCCTTTGTAAAAAGAAAACAAAAGAAAAGGGAAAAAAGATTCACCTTTATTATTATTATTATTATTATTACTTTTTCCAATCCCCAATCATTTCGTCCGATTGTAGAAAGCAAATCTTTGGCTCACCAACACTCGATATGATATGAAAGTTTCTTTGGCGTGGATGTCCCAATCAATTACAATACAAAGTCTATGCGAGCCTTAGAAACCTGCCTCTGATTTGCTGGAATTCCAAAGGCAATTGCTGCCATTATCTCCCCTTTTGGAGCCTTTTATCGTGAAAGTAGAGCCTGTCTCTAATGGGATGATCTCTCAAGCTTCGATGTCGATTTTTTTATCGTAAATCATCGACATGTCTGATATTGTTGAGGTGATGCTTAGACCCTAAATCTACCATACAAAACTAACATTAAATTTTTGGCTCAGATTGGGCCTAATGACCATTTGGATGCTGAAAACAGGGAGATGGCATCCATTGGAGTGGTCCGTTTAGGGGAATCTAATTCAAATAATATAATTGGCACCACCAACCCGGCAGCAGTTCAATGGGCTCGGGAAGTTTCCTTGGCCAAATCGCTATACGTTCAAGGGATTAGAGTAATCAAGAGACAGGATCAAAAGGGGAACATCAAGTCCACTCAACTCCCTCACCTGAGCTGGGCCAATCTCTTGCCAAGTTGAACCACTCGTTGCTGCTGCTAATTGAGCTCCCTACTCCTTTTGAATTTTTAAATTCGAATTTGAATAGGGCGTTGGTTCCAAACCTGGACTCTAAGCTCCAGATAATTTACTTTTCCAACTCTTCTCGATGATCGAATCTTAAAGATTCCTTCGACCTCTCCATTGATACAATCCCGAAGATTCCTTCAACCTTGTCACATATACCGACATATTTACTTAGTCAACTTAGGCAGCTCCGTCATGGATTGATTTACATCCCAAATATTCTTTCAAACTTTGCTTACCAATGCACTTAACATGCTCATTTGGTCAACTTAGGCAGCCTTGTCATGAGTTGATTTATAGGATTTGATAGAATCCCAAATATTGATTTATAGAGTTTATCTAGCTTGACTTATGACTCTATATACATGCTGAATTGATTTTGTAAATATACTGATTTTATACAAATGATGTACACACACACCCCTATTTATTATATTCGATCAAGTAAGGCCATTCTAATCATCTTTTCTTCGTTGAAATCTACTTGTGGTCTTAAATTTGATGATTTTATTGTCCTTAATGCAAGTAGATTATTAGAGTTCTCCTTATCAGCTGGTATCATGAACACATATCACTCTCTTTTCCACTGTGGTTCACACTTGAACACCAAATTCGCATCCAAATCTTGCGGACACTCCTGGCTGCCAACGACCATCTATGATCCCAATGACCACCACTATTGGCATGAGGTCTAGACTAGGCTAAATATTGTCAGATCTCAATGGTGAAAGGCATTGTTGGGTTTGGGGCAAGTTTAACGTTGCTCGTTACTCGGTTTGCATATAATATGAATAACCTTTCCTTTTCACTCCCACGCCAGCCTCTAGTTTCCAAAACTTCATCTTTAGTTGGTCATGTAGAAGAGACTTGTCTACTTTGGTATGTCTACATAGATGCCCAGTGTTAGTTGATTGGTTGCATCTCTTTCCCTTCATAGGTTTGAATCCCCTGGCTACCATAACCTTAGATCATGTCCCACTGCTAATCTCTTTCAGCTTATATATCTAACCCCATCCAAATTTTCAGGTTTGAGAATCTGTGGTAATCCAAATAGTGGATTGAAGCTCCTTCATTCTCTGATCTTGCAATTGCGTGGGTACTCAAAACTTTGGTGTCTTCATACTGAACTCAGAAACTAGACTAAGGCTAACGTTGGTGACACTACTGTGAAAAATAAATAACTGGTTACATGAGTTAAGACATGAGGGAGGAATCAAGGCAACTAATATATAATGGAGAAGCAACAAATGACTGATCTCAAAGCAGAGCTTGAGCAAATTCTCTATTTTTTGATAGAGAAACAATTGTTTGTTGCAAGAGATCTCATGTATCTAGAGCCATAAGCAAGCAATAATTTAAGAAAGCTTTTGATCACATGAGTTAGAGCTTCCTTTTCAATCTATTTGAAGCTAGGGATTTGGTGGTTAAAAGTGGAAAGTTGGATCATACTATCTTCGATCCACTAAATCAGCCATTGTCCTAAATGGGGAATCAAGAACATGGATTCATAAAAAAAGAGATCTCAAGTAGGGCATCCCCTTGTCACCCCACCCCTTCATCCTTGTCATGGATGAACTTGGTCATTTTTTTAAACTTGTAGCTAAGAACTTTCTTATCTCAAGCAAAGGTCTACTGTTCGAATGACAGCAAACAATGTGTCCTTAATTCACTGATGACAAAATTATCTTCGCCAGTAATAGCGCTAGTGTATTAATTAACCATCTCAAGATCATCTTATACTACATAAAGTTTTGATTTTAGATTGCAAATCGATGTTCACAGGAGCTAGTTGCTCACTTGATGCAGGCCAAAACCGCACTCCTCATGGTCACAAGACCTTCAAGTGACCTCCTAACCACCCATCGACCAGCTGGGAGGAGGACACAAGGTGACACTTGACTCACAAGTGTCTAAATGGTTGAGCATATTGTAAAATTAGGTCAAGTCACAATGTTGAGCGTAGTCCAATACATATCATTCTGAAACAGGGTGTTATCTTGATCAGCATAGACTGAATTTTGAGCTCAAATCACTTCCATTATGTCCACTGTTACTCTTTCCAACATGCTTGGATTTCTTCCATTGGAATTTGGATAAGGAACTTATGGTAGAATACCATAATGATCTCTATGCAATCTAAGATCAGGAATTTGACAGCAAGAGTAGAATCATCCAATATTGGATGGTCGTTAATATATACCGTCTGAATTATTTTATTGGCAGTGAACCTATGATCATATGCAAATTGAGTCCTAGAAGCCTCTAAATCATCACAGTCTAAGTCCAGGTTGAAGTGGACGGTTTCTGACGGTAATAGTACATCATGAGATCAAATCGGACAACAGTAAGAATTTTGTCAAATCTATTTTACTTCTAGAAATGCCTCTATGAAGAAGTCACTTATTCTAATGGTCTTAGGGCTTTATTTTTCAGTTTTGCTCGATCTCTATGGGCAGTCATTTGTTCTTCTCTATTAATGTAAGGAGTCTCCGAGCCTATAAATATCCCATATCTACCTATACTTACATATTAATGGAGTTTGCTCTCTCTTGAGTGCATGTTAACTCGTGTTTGCTCTTAAAGATCTTTCTTGCATGGCAGATTTTAGCCTAAGCCCTCGTAGATTTGAGGCATTGATAGCGAGGCTAGTTTGTAGAGTTTTTGGTTGTGGCATGCTACAATGGTATAGCTGGTGAAATCCTTGGCAGCAATGAAGCCCTCTTGCTAGAGTGGTAGTATACGATTCATCATCTCTTGGTAGTTTAATTGTTTATTTTCTCTTAACCTTTAGATTATAAAATTTAGTTTTACTTCCTTACTTCTAGATTTGCTTTAATCTTCGGTTAGTAGATTAGGATCATTGCTTAGTGTTGTTGGTCTACTCTCCTTCGATATGGAGCAGAAAGGAGGAGGCATAAGCCTGCAGCCGGGTTTGTGTGATGTATAGTGCAAGCATGCCATCGGTATCCAAAATCCCAGAGGGACAAGTATGGCAATGGATCCTACCATCTTAAGTTTCAAGAACATGCACTGCCGAGATGTCGCCTTCTCAGAGAAGGATCGATGCAGCAAAGGCTATGGATCTAAAATTACAAAGTATGAACTAAGGATAAACTATGATAGAATAAGAAGAAGAAGGATAAAGATAAAAGATTGACCAAAATAACTACAAATATTTGACTGACCATCTTCTTCTGGTAACCATATGTACCATAATTATATTTTCCAAATCAATGGTTCAGTCAAGTTAGTGGACCAGATTGGTCTCAAATTTTTGGCACTTAGCATGTGGACAAATCTTCTTCACTCCATTATTTTCCTTGATTTGTACTTTTATAATTATTCGATTTGTATTGACTGGCTTCTCTTCCATTTGGCCTGTCACATGTCACATAGTACAATTATATCGAGCTGTCCCCAAAAGCTTATTTGGTCTGTTGTGATGATGCAGCTCAAGGGTATCAAAGTTTCAGTATCCAAGCTATTAATTCATCCTATTTGTCAGTTCTTGGTACTGAGTCCGAGAACCCTTAATCATTGATTTACTTTGATGCAGCAACCTGGCTTCGTGCACGATGATCCTTGTCTGTCGCAGGCAATTAGGATGTGGTGCAAACACTTCGTATATTCTTCCATTCAGTTGCTCTAAAGCTTGTTCCAAGCATTCCAGGGATATCAAATTTTTGATATCTAAGCTAATAATTCATCCTATTCGTCAGTTCTTGGTACTTGGTTCGAGAGCCCTTAATCATTGGTTTATTCTGATGCTGCCACCTAAGTATGTGCATGTCGATCTTTGGTTGTCATTATCGTTTAGGATGTGGTGCAAACACTTGGTATAGTCTCCTATTGAGCTGCTCCAAAGCTTGTTCCAAGCATTCCGGCTTCTATCATTTGTTTAGGGATTGATAGCAGATACAATGACCTCCATGCATTTTCCTGGACTGTACTACTAGGATTTTCCCTGTCAAATGTCTAGGTATACCTCTACATCGTAGAAGCCTCATGAAATTTGAATGGAGTTTCTTCATAGAAAAATTATATAAATGATGGCTAGATGGATGGGAAAAATTTTTATGTTGGCTGGTTGTCTATGCTTAATGAACTTCATTTCGACAGTAATAGTAATAATATATTGGAATTGGATGCCTATCATACGGTCCTGAAAATTAAAGTTATAGTCATTTTAATTACGTACTAAAAATCAAACTGCGAATGAAAAAATAATTGAAAAAATTTATAAAATGCTTCGGCTCTCTGTTGTCCACTCTCCTAACCGTCGCTGGTAGATCCGCTGGTAGATATCGATCTTACCAGGAAGCTCCCCACTTTCTGCATCTCTCTGTAATTTGAGCATAATTAATTAAAAAAAATTTAAATAGTTAGAGAGTTAAAATATGTTAATTAGAAATTACTTACCATCTGCTCCATATGATAAGTGAACAACCTCGAACCCCCACAATACGATACGGTCTGTCTTATCTGATTCACGATATTTTAAGCACATCATCTCTGTACGGTTAGTAGTCAAATTAGTAGGTAACAAACTGAATTTAGAATAAATTATTTAATTATTAAATTTTTTAAAAAAAAATTTTGGATGTGTAACCTGATATACCGAATTCTTGTAATACCGGCATACGAGAGCCTAATCATCCATAGTGATGCTGTCATAGTGCTGCTGCCACGCTGCCTCCACCTTATGGTCCTGCATCATATGGTACCAATGCTGATGAATGCGATGGCGATACTTTTTGAAATGCAAACATTAATGAGAATCCACAGCTTACCGCACGTGATCTTCCTCAAAATCAATATTATTAAATACACCATGTCAATAACAAATATTAGAAGCCCCCGACTCGAGATTGTGAATCGAGGGTCATGGCAACCGCCGCATACTCATAGAAAAACTTTTTCCATAAGCATGCAAGGTATTTCATCATGATATCTTACACATAAAATTAAATAATTTTTTAATTTTTAATAATCAAACCTTGGTTCAAATAACAAATCAAAACTCAGTGTCCAAAAGAAAAATAATTATCTGACAAAGTTAACACTTAAAATAAAAGTCTTGAATCAATTCTAAAAAAAATCCTAAATCAAATGAGCTAACTCCATCTCTAATCGCTCTTCCAACTGGAATCCCGCATCATGCTAATTTTCTAGATCTATAAAGAAAAATATAAAACTCATCATGAGCTAAATAGCCCAGTAAGCAGTGTATACCTTTAACTGAATGAATCAGGCAATAATACTATACATATCGATTTACTGATAATAATAAAATCAATATATAATTTCATGAAATCATAATCATACTATCAATCATATATAAAATTCAATTCATCACAATTTAATATTATGCTTATCATCTTAAATTCATCAATTTCTTAAGTTCTTCTTACCAACCATGACTATGACCATATTTTTCCTGTGGCAGGGTCATAATACCGCGTATCTGCTTGCGGTGGCTGCGAATCATCTGACAGCCAAGTCCTTTGGAACCGCTGGTCTCGCTGGCGGTTTGTCGCTGGTCTCTCTGGTGACATGTCGCTGGTCTCGCTGGCGACATAAATCTTCAGGACAATCAATTGCTAACGTATATGCCCCCATTGGCGGGGTCCTTTACATAGTCAGGTTGTCAATTCATAGTGTTTTCCAATTCATATATTATTTTCAAAAATAATATAAATAAATGATATTTGAGTCAAATCAATCATATCATTCATTATGATCATACATCATCATAGTAATTTTGCAACAAATAACTTCATAAATAATTTTTACAATTAATTTTAATCACAAATAATTTCAACAATTATTTTCAATAAATATTTTCAATCACAAGCATGCCATGAATTTATTTAATTCAGAATTTATAATTTATCAGATAAATTTAATAAAAATAAACATTACTTACCTCAAAAGAAAATCCAAACTAGAAATTTTAGAAATCTTGAAAATTCTTCTCTGTACCTGATACGTCAAATATCATATTTTGATCAAAATTTTATCGAATAAAAAATTAAAATTTATTAAAATTCAATGTCCCCACATGGATCAATTTGACGACAGCATCCAGGATTTTCAGACTAATCCATGAAAACTCTTCTTATATTTCTTTTAATTAATAATAATTATAATAATAATTTTTAATTTTTTTTAATTTCATAAATCCTAAAAATCTAAGAGAGAGAGAGTAGAGAGAGAAAGTTTCTCTCTCCCTTTTCTTTTTCTCTCTCTTTTTTTTTCTTTTTTTTCTTCTTTTTTCTTTTCTCTTTTTCTTCTTTTTCTTCTTTTTTCTTTTCTCTTTTTCTTCTTTTTTTCTTCTTTTTCTCGGGCTTCTTCCTGGCCGAAACAGGGGACCGACGGGTCCCCTCCTTTGCTCGACCGTTCAGGCCACAGCCGTCACGACGGAGGCCGGCGGCAGAGGGGGGCCACTATCCCGGGTTCGGAGAAGCAAGGCCGACGGTCTGTTGTGATCGCCGGTGCCGAAAAGTCCAAGGGAAGAAGAGACCAAAACAGGGGTCTCTTCTCCGACCAAAAATCGGCGACATCCGTCGCCAACAGTCGCGCACAGAGGCACGGGAAGAAGGGGAAAGAAGAGAGGAAGAGAAGGAGAACTTACTTCGGCCTCCGGTGACCCCACCGACGAGCAATCACGGCGAGAATGAAACAAATCACCATGGCTCCAATTCGAAAAAATCAGGGAGGAAGAGAGGGGAAGAGGACCGATGATCGGCTTCTAAGGAAGGGGAGGATCTTTTTATAGAGAGCCCTAGGACTCCTGGGGGTCCTAGGACTCCCGATTGTCGGGGTTTAATCGGAGAAGAAGACTCCTACCGGGAGTCTTCTTCCCGGTTCCCCTGCTTTCTCTTTTTTTTTTTTTTGGGCTTGGGTCTTGCTAAATGGGCTTGGGCTTTGGGCTATAACATTCTTCACCCCTAAAAAAAATTTCATCCTCGAAATTTTTCATATCTGCAGTCTCAAAGAGCTGGAGATATTTTTGCTTCATTTCTTCCTCTAGTTTCCAGGTAGCTTCTCTTTTCGAATGTCGACTCCACTGTACCTTGACATAAGGAATGTTGCGACATCTCAGCACTTATTCTTTACGGTCCACGATCCGTACAGGATGTTCTTCATATGATAATTCCTTTCTAGCTTGCAATGGTTCAAGTTCCACGATGTGACTTGGATCTGATAAATATTTCTTTAACATAGAAATATGAAAAATATTATGTACTCTTGCAAGTGAAGGTGGTAAGGCAAGTCTATAAGCCACCTCACCAATTCTTTCCAAAATCTCAAACAAACCCACATATCTAGGATTCAATTTGCTACGAATGCCAAATCTTGAGATTTCTTTTGAAGGAGATACTTTGAGAAATACATGGTCACCAATTGGAAATTCTAATTTTCGTCTCTTGTTATCTGCATAACTTTTCTGTCTGCTTTGTGCTGCCCGAAGTCATTCTTTAATTAATTGAATCTTCTCGACTGCTTGTTGAACAAGTTTGGGACCCAATATTCTCCGCTCACCAACATCATCCCAGTAAATCGGTGATCGACATCTTCTACCATATAATGCTTCATAAGGTGCCATACCAATGCTGGCCTGATAACTGTTATTGTAAGCGAACTCAATCAAAGGTAGATGCTCATCCCATGAACTTTTCATATCCAAAATACAGGTCTCAACATATCTTCTAAGATCTGAATAGTTCTCTCTGACTGACCATCAGTCTGTGGATGAAAAACTGTACTGAAGTTCAATTTTATTCCTAATGCCTTGTGTAAGCTCTTCCAAAACTGTGATACAAATCTGGTATCTCGATCCGATACAATGGTCACTGAAATTTCATGTAGCCTTACAATTTCTTTCATATATAATTTTGCTAGTCTTTCCAAAGTAAATCCAACTCTAATTGATAGAAAGTGTACAGACTTTGTCAATCGATCCACAATCACCCAGGCTGCATCATTTTTACTTGGAGTCTTCGGTAGTCCAGTTACAAAATGCATAGTGATATATTTTCACTTTCATACTGAAATATCAAGAGGTTGAAGTAGTCCCGCAGGTCTCTGATGTTTAGCTTTAACTTGTTGACACACCAAACATTGAGCCACAAATTGAGCGATCTCTCTCTTCATATTATTCCACCAGTATATTTTTTTAAGTCTCTATACATCTTAGTACCTCCCGGATGAACTGTATAACCGGTCTGATGTACTTCCTGAAGTATTTCATATTTGAGTACTGAATTATTGGGTACGCAAATTCTATTTTCGAACCTCAACGAACCATCATCATGTATCTTGAATTCAGATTAAACACCAGCTTCCACTGAATTTCTTATTTTCATTAGTTGTGAATCATCATTCTGGACAACTATAATTCTTTCAATGAGTGTTGGCTGAACCCTCATGTTGGCTAATCGTACTGTTGAGTCACATATTCGGATGTCTAATTTCAATTTTTTTATATCCTCTAATAATTGACTTTGCTGTGTGATTAAAACCGTCAAATTTCCCACGAATTTTCTACTAAGGGCATCAACAACGATATTAGCTTTTCCGGGATGATAATGGATTGTTAAATCATAATCTTTCAACAGTTCTAACCACCTTCTCTGTCTCATGTTTAATTCCTTCTGCGTAAAAATATACTTCAAACTCTTATGATCAGTAAACACTTCACACTGCGCACCGTATAAGTGATGTCTCCAAATTTTTAGGGCAAAAATCACTACAGCTAATTCTAAATCATGTGTCGGATAATTCTGTTCATATGATTTCAATTATCTTGAGGCGTAGGCCACTACCTTACCATGTTGCATCAATACACAGCCTAGTCCCTTTTTAAATGCATCACTATATATTGTGAATCCTTCATCTCCTGTTGGTATAGTAAGGATAGGGGCTGAAACTAATCGTTGTTTTAACTCTTGAAAACTCTGTTCACAATCTTCGGTCCATTCGAATTTAACTCCTTTTTGAGTAAGATGAGTCAAAGGTGCAGCTATACGGAAGAATCCTTTTACAAATCGTCTGTAATATCCTGCCATTCCCAGAAAGCTTCGAATCTCGAAAATATTTGTAGGTCTGTTCCACTGCATCACAGCTTCCACTTTTGTAGGATCCACAGAAATTATATTTTTAGACACGATGTGTCCTAAAAAGACTATTTTGTCCAACCAAAATTCACACTTCTAAAATTTGACATAAAACTTTTCTTTCCTCAATATTTGTAGTACACACCGTAAATATTCTTTATGCTTCAATTTGCTCCTTGAATATATCAAGATATCATCAATAAATACGACAACAAACTTATCAAGATAGGATCTAAATATTCTGTTCATTAAATCCATAAAGACCGCTGGAGCATTGGTTAACCCAAATGGCATCACTAAAAATTCATAATATCCATAACGAGTTCTAAATGCAGTCTTTGGTATGTCCTCTATTTTGATTTTTAACTGATGATATCCTGAACGAAGATCAATTTTAGAAAAAACTTGTGCACCTTGCAGTTGATCAAACAAATCATCGATTCGAGGTAGAGGATACTTATTTCTGATAGTGTTCTTATTCAACTCTCTATAGTCGATACAAAGTCTCATACTACCATCTTTCTTCTTCACAAATAAGACTGGAGCTCCCCAAGGAGATACACTAGGCCTTATAAAATCTTTATCCAACAAATCCTGTAATTGATCTTTTAACTCCTTTAACTCCATAGGGGCCATTCTGTAAGGAGCTTTAGAAATCGGACTGGTATTGGGCGCCAACTCAATGGTAAATTCAATTTCTCTGTCTGGTGGTAGTCCGATTAAATCATCAATAAATACATCCAAAAATTTATTTACGATAGAAATATCCTGTAACTTCAATTCATCATGTTCTTTATTCTTTATTGATACTAAGTAACCTCTGCATCCCTTTCTTAGCATCTGTCTAGCTTACACAAATGAAATAATACGTGGAGGGATGATTTCTGTACTTCCATCTAAACTGAATGTCAATTCCTCCGGTATATGAAAGTTCACTCTCTTTCCATAACAATCCACAGAGGCATGATAAGTAGCAAGTCAATCCATTCCTAGAATGACATCGAAATCATGCATATTTAGGACCACCAAATCTGTCGGTAATTCTCTTTCTCCTATTCTGATACTACATGACTTGCACACACTTTCGATACTCAAAATACCACCTACTGGTGTCTCAACATATAATTTGATTTTCATAGGTTCACATACTATATCATATTGTCTAATAAAAGTAGTGGATATAAAGGAGTGTGTAGGACCAGAATCAAACAAAACTGAAGCAGGAATATCGGATACAGGAATGATACCTGTCACTACCGCATTAGAGGCCTGAGCATCCTGTTGTGTGAGTGCATAGATCCTTCCTTGAGTTTTCGGCCTTTGACCTCCATCCTTTGTTTGTGTGGGTCTATTCTCATTCCTCTGGGGGCAATCTGCAATTTTGTGTCCCTTCCGTCTGCAGCTAAAATAAGAACCAGTATTCCATGGGCAATTAGAAGACTCATGCTCTCTTCGGCCACATCTCGAACATCTAGCTGTCTCGTTCTCACGATTCTTATCATTTGTCGGCTTCTTTGCTGATTTCTTATTGTTCTGATTTCATCCTTGAGTTCCACCAAATCTATTTCTCTTCTTCTGATTCCGTTCTCTCTCCGCATGTGCTTCATTAACTTTTCTCTCAATTATTAGAGCTTTATTCACAACTGAGGCATAAGTAGTTAACTCATAGGGTACAATTTGTTTTCTAATTTTTGTCTTCAATCCCATTTCAAATTTATGTACTCTGTCTTGCTCAATCTCAACTAATCTTAGAACAAACTTGGCTAACTCCGTGAATTTAGCTTCATATTCTGCAATGAATCTGTTCTCCTGTTTCAGATGAATGAACTCCTGCTCTTTCTATATTCTGACACTTCGAGGGAAGTATTTGTCAAAGAATTCATCTCGAAATCTCTCCCAAGTGAGTGGTATCCTATCGTGTTCATATTTTAATTCAAGTATACGCCACCAGTTGTATGCCTCGCCTTGTAACAGATATGCTGTGTAGCGGATCTTCTCTTCATCGTGGTATTCTTGCACGGCGAATGCCTTCTCCATTTTCATAATCCAGTTATTTTCTTCCAGTGGTTCGATGGTCCCTTTGAAGGCTGGAGGGGCTAGCTTCTTAAACTCGACGATATTGTTTCTCTGTATCTGATGTTCTCCATGTCCAGGTGTCGGTGGAGGATGCTGACGTGGCTGTGCATGTTGTTGTTGAAGTAACTATTGTTGTGTTTGAACTACTCCGATCAGAGTTTGCATTAGTTGAGTCATGTTCGGCTCCTCCTGTACTGTCGGAGTATTTTCGGTAGGATCAAGGATTCTCTCCTGCTGAGATGTGCCACTATTCAATTGGGGAGTGTTATCGCCAAGTGGATTTGATGTCCCTCCTACCGCTCTTTGAGTATTCTTCATTCGTCGTGGAGGCATTTTGACCTATGACAAATTTGAGATAATAACTTATCCTTAATAAGGTTATAAACTTACTTGAGACAGGTCAGATCATAATCATCATAACTAACTTCTCAAATTTTCTAATATCTACCCATCACTCGCTCATTCTATTCTATATATTTTTATCTATCTACTTATGCTCTGATACCATATTAATTGTCACGCCCCCGATCCGAGATTGTGATCGAGGGTCATGGCAACCGCCGCATACTCATAGAAAAATTTTTTCCATAAGCATGCAAGGCATTTCATCATGATATCTTACACATAAAGTTAAATAATTTTTTAATTTTTAATAATCAAACCTTGGTTCAAATAACAAATCAAAAACTCAGTGTCCAAAAGAAAAATAATTGTCTGACAAAGTCAACACTTAAAATAAAAGTCTTGAATCAATTCTAAAAAAAATCATAAATCAAATAAGCTAACTCCATCTCTAATCGCTCTCCCAACCGAAATCCCACATCATGCTAATTTTCTGGATCTGTAAAGAAAAATATAAAACTCATCATGAGCTAAATAGCCCAGTAAGCAGTGTATACCTTTAACTGAATGAATTAGGTAATAATACTATACATATAGATTTACTGATAATAACAAAATCAATATGTAATTTTATGAAATCATAATCATACTATCAATCATATATAAAATTTAATTCATCATAATTTTATATTATGCTTATCATCTTAAATTCATCAATTTCTTAAGTTCTTCTTACCAACCATGACTATGACCATATTTTTTCTGTGGCAGGGTCATAATACCGCGTATCTGCTTGCGGTGGCTACGAATCATCTAGAAGCCAAGTCTTTTGGAACCGCTTGTCTCACTGGCGGTTTGTCGCTGGTCTCTCTGGCGACATGTCGCTGGTCTCGCTAGCGACATAAATCTTCAGGACAATCAATTGCCAACGTATATACCTCCATTGGTGGGGTCCTTTACATAGTCAGGTTATCAATTCATAGTGTCTTCCAATTCATATATTATTTTCAAAAATAATATAAATAAATAATATTCGAGTCAAATCAATCATATCATTCATTATGATCACACATCATCATAATAATTTTGCAACAAATAACTTCATAAATAATTTCTACAATTAATTTCAATCACAAATAATTTCAATAATTATTTCAATAAATATTTTCAATCACAAGCATGCCATGAATTTATTTAATTCAGAATTTATAATTTATCAGATAAATTCAATAAAAGTAAACACTACTTACCTCAAAAGAAAATCCAAACTAGGAATTCTAGAAATCTTGAAAATCCTTCTCTAGACCTGATACGTCAAATATCATATTTTGATCAAAATTTTATTGAATAAAAAATTAAAATTTATTAAAATTTAATATCTCCACATGGATCAATTTGACGACAGCATCCAGGATTTTCGGACTAATCCATGAAAACTCTTCTTATATTTTTTTTAATTAATAATAATAATAATAATAATTTTTAATTTTTTTTTAATTTCATAAATCCTAAAAATCTAAGAGAGAGAGAGCAGAGAGAGAAAGTTTCTCTCTCCCTTTTTTTTCTCTCTCTCTCTCTCTCTTTTCTTCTTTTTCTACTTTTTTCTTTTCTCTTTTTCTTCTTTTTTCTTTTCTCTTTTTCTTCTTTTTCTTCTTTTTTTCTTTTCCCTTTTTCTTCTTTTTTTCTTCTTTTTCTCGGGCTTCTTCCTAGCCGAAACAGGGGACCGACGGGTCCCCTCCTTTGCCCGACCGTTCAGGCCACGGTCGTCACGGCGGAGGCCAGCGGCAGAGGGGGGCCACTCTCCCGGGTTCGGAGAGGCAAGGCCGGCGGTCGATTGTGATCGCCGGCGTCGGAAAATCCAAGGGAAGAAGAGATCAAAACAGGGGTCTCTTCTCCGACCAAAAATCGACAACACCCATCGCCGGCAGTCACGCACAGAGGCACGGGAAGAAGGGGAAAGAAGAGAGGAAGAGAAGGAGAACTTACTTCGGCCTCCGGTGACCCCACCGGTGAGCAATCATGGCGGGAATGAAATAAATCACCACGGCTCCAATTCAAAAAAATCAGGGAGGAAGAGAGGGGAAGAGGACCGATGATCGGCTTCTAAGGAAGGGGAGGGTCTTTTTATAGAGAGCCCTAGGACTCCTGGGGGTCCTAGGACTCCCGATTGTCGGGGTTTAATCGGAGAAGAAGACTCCTACCGGGAGTCTTCTTCCCGGTTCCCCTACTTTCTCTTTTTTTTTTTTTTTTTTGGGCTTGGATCTTGCTAGATGGGCTTGGGCTTTGGGCTATAACAAATACCATGCTAATTAAATATTCACAGTATAATTTATTTTATTTATAACTGGGTGTAAAAAATCTCTCTCTGAATCCGTACAACATGACGTTAATCGAAAAATATCACGGGGGCATAGCTGCGGCATATGATGCCCAGCTCGATCTGCCACGACTCGCACATCCCCTAATGGGTCTGGTGTAGTCGGATAGTATCTCAATATGGAGACGTTATTCCGAGTGCTCGTGTCTCCAATATTCTAGAGCGAGGTTCTTCGATAGACCTCATCCTCGTCTCATCACCCATGGAGACTGACATGAAATAACGATAAATAAATCATTAGTGTGATAACTATCAAAATAAAAAAAATTAAATTTTATTATATAAAAAATATAATAATACCACTCGAATCTACCTCACTCAGACTTGCCTCACTAGGATCTGTCAGTGCAGGACCTTCTGGCGACTCTGTTGGTGCAGCAGTGGAAATGGGTGAAGGCATCTCAGCCTAACAGGTAGGCTGCGAACTCTAACATCATCGTCTGTCTCCTGGTGCCATACCTATAATTTTTGACCTATAAATGAATATATTAAATAATAATAATAAAAAATAAATTATATTCTAATAAATAGAATTATATCACGTACCATTATTGCAAGAGAAGATTCAATAAAGAATATAAATCTACTCATCAATATTTGTATCTTTCTCGATGTGTAGGTCCTCTTTCGAATCACAATAATCGATTAATGTATCGTCTTCTATCTCATCGTTATTTATGAACTAATCGTCGTCCTCTGATTCATCAAGATGAAATACAAAATCAGCTTCAACTTCGTTGGATGGCAGATCAGTCCTATTCAAAGGAGCTATTACAAATTTTTTATTAACAAAAAGCTCGGCTAATATTTATTCTTCCTCTCGAAAAGTTTCCTCTTTATGTACATCTAAATTTTCATCCATCTTTAGTCGGGTTGGTATGTCATATATGCCTTTAGGTATTATTCTTTGTACGACATGCCAATTACCTCGATACTTTAAATTTTTCAAATATATTACTTGTTTCACTTGAGTCACTAATATATACAGCTCATTTTGGTACTATATTCATGTAAAGTTTACACATATAAAGTATGGATTGATATGAATATCGATCTTTTTATTGCTAATATCCCACCATTCACACTGAAACAAGAATACAGAATTACTGGACCCATACTTCAGTTCTATGATATCTATCAGTACATCATAATATTCAATCTCTTCTTCTCCTTCATATCCTATTGTAGCAATCTCACTATTCTGGATCCATCATTGCATCTCAAGCTCCCTTATGTGAAATCTCATTCCTCCAATGATACAGGATGCGTAGTGGTTAATCCTTTGATCGGGGCCATATACTAAATCGTACAACTCATCGATCACACTCACTTCTTTATTGAAATTCTTATATTTCATCTACACCATAACATAAAAAATTATATTGGTTCAAATAATTATTTTTATAATTATTAAAAATAAATTATTACTAGTACAACTTACAAGGTCTCCAAATTATTTTATAAATTTTCTCCTATATCGATCATCAGTATCCGTATTATTCTCTCTGCATAGTATACTCTTGTGCTCACTGTAACAAGTCATGATTTTTAATTTTACATCAACATGAAAAAAATACTTAGAACATTAAACAGTATGCTGAAATGGTACTTAATGAAATCTTCAATTTTTTCATAATTATTTAGAATGTAGAAGTATGCTTTGGATAGCTCATTCACATCCATAAATTCATATCTCCTTCCACCAATAGATCAAATTATTTGTTTAAATATAGACAATATCGATTTATTATCACCTCATTCACAGTCTGCATTACGATCTGTACGATTGACTTGTTTCGATATCGTGAAGATACATCGAGCAGAACGTGACACACTCCGTAGCTACGTATGCTTCCACTATACACCTTTCAGATCGTATTTTATTGTGCACATACCTTTTTAGGATACACAAGAATCTATAAATAAAAATAAATTTAAATTTTAGAAATATATTTATATTTTATAACTGATATGACAAAGTGCATCCAATTTTTTTACCTTTCAATAGGATACATCCACGGATAATGTACCGGTCCGATCAGAAGAGCTTCCTTTGGAAGATTAATAGCCAGGTGTACCATAATATCAAAAAATGATGGTGAAAAACTTTTTTCTAACTTACAAAGAATGAGCACGATATCCTTCTCAAACTTTTCAAATAAGTTAATTTTTAATTTTTGACAACACAGTTGTTGGAAGAATACTCCCAACTCAATCAATGCAGTTTGAGCGTCACCACCCAAATAGTCATGTATGACCACAGAAAGCAAGTATTGCATCATCACATGGGAGTCATGACTTTTCATGCCAGAGATATTACCATCATTATTGCCAACATACCACGATATGTTTGAAACATATGCGTCAGAAAATTTTATAGCTTTGAACCATCCATAGAAACTCTTCTTTTTCTCGTTAAATAGCGAATAACATACAGGTGCTATAAAAAATCTATTACCTCGACGAACTAAATGCAACTCCGATCGGATTTTCATTTTCTGCAAATCCAGATGAGCTTTTGCACAATCTTTTATTTTTTTTGAGATATTCAATACTGTACCGATGATATTATCATAATATTCTTCTCAATATGCATTACATCCAGATTATGATGAAATAGTAGCTGCTTCCAATACGGTAGTTTGAAAAAAATACTTCACTTCGTCTAATTTAGCTCAGATTCAGTACACTTTCGCTTGCGAGTACCCAATATTTTTTCAAATTAGACATTTTCAATGGCTTCAAGTTGTTCTAAAATTTCTGCTCCACTTAACTCCTTAGATGGCGGATGTCGGTTGGACTTATCATCAAAGTATTGATTGTAACGGATTCTCTAAGAGTGATTACCAAGTAAAAACCGTCGATGACCCATGAAGCATATTTTCCATCCATGCTTTAAATATAAGGAGAATGCATCCTTGTTGCATATTGGACATGCCAGATATCCTTTGGTGCTCCACCCAAATAAATTTTCATATGCAAAAAAATTATTTATGGTCCATAAAATCGAAGCATGCAACTTAAAATTTCTTCGACTCACAGAATCATATGTCTGTACTTTATTTTTCTATAGCTTCTTCAGATCATCGATTAACGATCGTAGATAAATATCAATTTCATTATTTGATGCTTTCGAATCTGAAATGAACAGTGACATAAAAATAAATGGTTCTTTCATATACTTCCAAGATGACACATTATATACAACTAGCATCACAGGCCACATACTGTAGGAAGTACTCAAATTGCTAAAGAAATTAAATCTATCTATCGCTAGATCAAGCCGGATATTGTGTGGGTCACTCATAAAGTGCGGATGCTTTGCATCGAAGTCTTTTCATACTATAGAATTAGTCGGATGGCTAAGTTTGTTCTTCTCCAGAATCCACTGCTCATAATGCCATCTCATTTCTTCAGCTGTCTTTGTGGACATATACAACCTTTGAAGTTTTGAAATCAATGAAAAATATCTCAAAATCTTTTGAGGTATCTTCTTTCTTTTTCTATTATCGATTTTGTACCTAAGCTCACTGCATTTCAGATATTCAGTTGCCTATTCGTTATCCTTATAAAATAATATATCGTTATTTTTACAGGTATGTATAGGAATATAGCCAAGTCTCAATTTTTGCATATATATTTTTACTTCAAAATATGATTTCGAAAGTCTCTCTCCATCGAAAAGAGTTGCTTTAATCAATGTCAAATTTTAGTCAAATGACTTCTGACTCCATCGGTTCACAGTTTTAATATGAAGCAATTTCGTCAAAAACTCTAACTCGGAGAACTTTGCATAATTTGGATAGAGTGGCTATCGTGCATTTCTTATAAGCTTTACAAACTATTCAAAAGTCCCTTCTACCTTAACTCGGATATTGTGTTCATGATCAGAATTACCTTCAGATGCACTAGTACTTATGCATACATTTGAACAAACATCTTGATATAAATCATCCAATAGTTCTCCTATACCATCATGTTCAACAGGTTCAGGAGCATCACTATCATCTTTAGTATCGTTATCGTCGTGCACAACTTCATTCGGATTACCCTCTCCATGTCATTTCCAGCAAGTATACTTTTTATCCATACCATAACGGAGCAAATACTCCTTAACAAGTGTTATATGACGATATACCATATTGATATATCTCTTGTATGGACACTTTATCTGACTAGCAATGTCAGCCTTATGCCGTGCAAACTCAATAAAATCTTGAACACCTTTTCGATATTCAGGCAAAAAAATATTTCTGGCATTAATCCAATTTTTGTTGATATCCATCTAACAACAAACATCAAAATTATTAACAACAAAAAAATTTTTAGTGATATTCATCCGAATCAGATTTCGACCCAAATTTTGGATCGAATCCCGATCTGAAATCCCGATCCAAATCCAAACACAGATCATTTTATACAAAACAGCACGTATTAAAGAACACAGACTAAATAGTAATATAGAAAATATCCTTCCACCAATTTAATGAAACAAGAATATTTGATCCTATCCATTTCAAATTATTATTAACAGGTGTGGCCCTATCTCTTTCAAAAAAATAATAATCTTATTATTATTATTAATCGATATTTTATTTTATTATTATGAAAATTTCAACAATATCTTCCCATGGTTCTCTAAATATACGACGTGAATATGTTGCCTACGCACCCTATCCACCATATACCCGGAGAACAGTGGACAGATAACTACTAAGTACCATATAATGAAACAAAATATCAACTATTAACAACACTAAGATTATTATTTTTTTAAAAATCTGAATATGAAATATTCAAGAGTCAATCTCGATTAAGATTGACTCTTGAACAAAAATCTACAGCTCAATATAATTTAACTACCATCTCTGAATATACATTCAAAGATGGATTTCTAATTTATCAAAAAAGAGTAACTATGCATTAAAATTTTTTCATCAAAAATTTTAGTAGAATTTTCTCTAAAATAAAAATATTTTTTATATTTAATTATAATAAGTAAAAGTATATAAAACAGCATACAAAATAATTAAATAGTAATAAGCAAAAGCAATATGCGTTGTGCCAGTGGAACAATAAAAAATTTATAAATTTCAGCAGTAATACTAAAAAATTTATGCAATAAATATAAAATAAACTATAAGTAGTTAAGCATGCAAAATAATATTAACACAAAATAATAATAAGAAATCCAATCCTGCACCAAATATCCTCCGCTCCCTCTCCTTCATCTTCCAAATTCATCAAAAGCAGCACCATGGAGGCAGTCCCGCAGATAGGACTGGAAGTAGGTCGGACTGTCAGGAGGCCCATTGGGTCGGGCTTCAGACTCGGCCCCAAACCATTCAGACTGGGCTCTAGCAAAATAAATAGGGCCCGTTTGGCCATCGGACTGGGCTCGAACGGACATTTAGCCTGGCCCAGAGCGGACTCGATTGGGTTCGATTACTCCCCCTCTCTCGATCCCAACCCAATCCATGTTTTAACTTTTATATATATAATAAATAATTTTTTATTTTTTTTAAATATTTTTTATCTAAAAGTATTTTTAAAAATATTTTTTCCTCTAAACGGACTCCGGACTTGACCCCCGCGACCCCCGCTCCTACAGCGCCACCGCCATCACCCACCCCCAGTGACCCACCCCCGGCGCCACTGCCGCCCTCTCCAATCTCTCACGATCCGAATCCCAACTCGGATCCTGATTAGATCCTGATCTGGATCCCAACCCAGATTAGGATCTTGACCCAGATCCCGACCTCGATCCAATTCGGATCATGATCCAGATTTTATTTTTATTAATTAAATAATAAAATATTTAATTAATATTTTATTTTTATTTATTTATTTATTTATTTTCTCTCATCATTTCTCTTTTCCCTTCCTCCCTCCCCGGCTGCCCCGACCGACCTTCCTCCCTCCCCGTGTCACCCCCGACTGTCCACCCCCACCCTTGAACCCCTCCCCACCCCCGACTGCCAACCCCCACCCCTGCAACCCCCTCCATCCTCCGAAACCTCGGCCCCGATGTCGCCTCCGGCCGCCCACCCCCATAACCTCCTCCACCCCCCGATGGCCCGATCAACCCAAAAAAAAGGGTGGGAAGAACCCTTACTTCCGACAGATGACAACGATGGCGGTGGATGGCAACGGTGGCGGTGACAGTGGAGATGTGATCGCTGGTGGGAAGAGAGAGAGGGAGGGCTTGAAGCGAGGAGAGGGAGAGGGAGGGCTCGAAGAGAAATGAGGGAGAAGGAGGGTGCCCAGAGAGGAGAGGGAGGGCACTCAGCTCGGAGAGGAAAGGGAGGGTGCTCGGAGAGGAGAGGGAGGGCTCGGAGAGGAGAGAGGGAGAGGGAGGACTTGAAGGGCGCTCAGAGAGGAGAGGGAGGGCACTCGAAGAGGAGAGAGAAAGGGAGGGCGCTCGCAGAGGAGAGAGAGAGAGGGAGGGTGCTCGAAGAGGAGAGGGAGGGGGAGGAAGAAGGTTTTGCGCGAAGAGACATCAAGTTGACGTCTAATAAATACAGAACTATTAACGACAAAAATTTTCATCACTAATACTATTATTAACGATGGAAGATAATTTTCATCGTCAATAAGTCCCAACAAAAAATTCTCTACTAAAAAAATTTTTTTCTAAAAAAAATTTATCCAAAAAATTCAAAAAATAAATTATTGGTGATGAAAATAAAAATATTCATCTTTAATAAGGTTATTAGCGACAAAAATAAAGTTTTCATCGCTAATAAATATCGTCCAAAATTTTTTTTTCTTTTAACAATTTTTTCTTCAAAAAAATAAAAAAATTTATTTTTAAAATGGTTTTGTTGATGAAAATTTTTTACATTGCTAATAAATTTTTTTTCTTCACAAAAATTGATTAAAATAATATTTTTAAAATATGATTATAGATGAAAAATAAATTTATATCACCAATAAATTTTTTTAAAAAAAAATTAAAAAAATATAAAGACTATTTGTGATAAAAATTTAGTTTACGTCACTAATAATTTTATATTTTTTCAGTCTAAAAAAATCTTCTCAATAATAATTTCATAAAAAATTAATTTTAGAATTTTTTGATCAAAAAAATTTTTTATCCAAAAAATTTAACAAAAAAAATAGCCTTAAAAAATATTTATGATGAAAAATAAAATTAATTTTCTTTAATCTAAAAAATTTTTGATCTAAAAAAATTTTTCAAAATAATTTCATTGAAAAAATTATTTTTTTATTAATCAAAAAAATTTTATATAAATAGTTAATTTATGATTTTTTTAAAAAAAATTATATAAAAAATATAATTAATATAAAAAATTTAATTTATGTCGCTAATGATTGTTATAAGAACAGCTCTTCGATTTTCGCAATAGAATGGACACTATAGGAGATCGATAGCTTTGAGATCTTCGATCTCTAAAAAGCTCATCTTCTTCTTGGAGTCCTCATTTCGAAAGTCGAAGTACGAGAATATCGCGATGATTCTGAGTTCACAAGAGAAATCCATCAAGATTGAGATTTAGAGAATAAGATAAGGACAGAAAGTTAAAGATTCAGAAGCTCGTATATTACGTACATGTGAGGATCGAGCTTGAAAAATTTAAGAAAAATTGTGTGAGCATCAAAGATCTAGCAATTAACTAGAATCAAAGTAAATCTATGGATAGTGTAAGTTGTATTATAAAATACAAGCTCATATTTATACTTTACATTGCTAGAAAGATGAGTGCTCATATTATTTATCTTCTCATGATTGGAACTCCTACAGAGATACATTTGAGCGTCGATCGATGTGAAAAATATAGTATTTTTCGAGATCATGGAAGCCATGCTAGAATGCACTGCTTAACTATATAGTTTCTGCATGAAAAGAGACTCCTTTCATGCAGCTTAAGGTAGATACTCCATCAGAAAGATTCATTGATATCGCTAGTAACAGTGACAGCGATGAATAGATGAATTTTATGTTGCAAATAAATATATAGCTCATTTCATTCAAAAAAATTTATTCATTCTAATACATGAATATCATCCACTTTTATATGATTTTTTCATATAAAAAGTTCAGTCCGAATCATAACTCACATTTACTTCTTTACCATGTAAAAGGATAAAAGATATATACATCTGCTACAAAAATAGATGCAGTTGTCTTATACAAAATCAAAAATTTAAATTTTATGATTTTTTTAAATTTTTAATTTTTTACGTATTGACAATGAAAATATTTTCATTATAAATAATTAAGTATTTACGACGTAAATTATTTTCATCGTAAATACTTTATTATTTATGATAAAAAATTTTCATCATAAATAATTAGCAACTTTTACTTTTTTTAAATTTTTAATTTTTTTAAATATTGATGATGAAAATATTTTCATCGTAAATAATAAAATATTTATGACATAATTTTTTTCATCATAAACATTATATTATTTATGATGAAAAATTTTCATTGCAAATAATGAGTAATTTTTAATTTTTTTAAATTTTTAAATTTTTTTAACTATTGAGGATGAAAATATTTTCATCATAAATAATTAAGTATTTATGATAAAAATTTTTTATCTCAAATATTCAATTATTTATGATGAAATATTTTCATTACAAATAATATATAATTTTTAAATTTTTTATTTTTTTTCAATTATTAATGATGATAATATTTGCATCGAAAATAAAATTATTGACGATGAAAGAAAGTTTTTTTATTGTAAATACTTAAATTATTTACGACTAAAATAATTTTATTGTTAATATTTAAAATTTTAAAATTAAAATAAATAAAAAATTATTTATGATGAAAATATTCATCGCAAATAATAAATATTTATGATGGAAAAATTTTTTCGTCGCTGATACGTGACTATTTGCAATGAAAAATTATTTTCATTATAAATAATAAATTATTTATGATGAATATTTTTATCGTCGTAAATATCATTAATGGTGATGAAAATATTTTCATCGTAAATAATTTCATCGCAAAAATATTTTTTTCTTTTAGTGTTTGATGCAGTAGATAGCAATATTGTATAGTTTTGGGATGGCTATTAGATGGGCTAAGAGTCTGTGACCAACATATTCCAACAACTTGTTTGCAATCTCCCTGAACCCAATTGCATCAGTAGAAAACTTCTTCACCATGAAAACCGGAGAAATCAATAGCATTCTTTGTTAAGATGTGGTGCAAACACTTCGTTTATTCTTCCATTCAGTTGCTCTAAAGCTTGTTCCAAGCATTCCAGGGATATCAAATTTTTGATATCTAAGCTAATAATTCATCCTATTCGTCAGTTCTTGGTACTTGGTTCGAGAGCCCTTAATCATTGGTTTATTCTGATGCTGCCACCTAAGTATGTGCATGTCGATCTTTGGTTGTCATTATCGTTTAGGATGTGGTGCAAACACTTGGTATAGTCTCCTATTGAGCTGCTCCAAAGCTTGTTCCAAGCATTCCGGCTTCTATCATTTGTTTAGGGATTGATAGCAGATACAATGACCTCCATGCTTTTTCCTAGACTGTACTACTAGGATTTTCCCTGTCAAATGTCTAGGTATACCTCTACATCGTAGAAGCCTCATGAAATTTGAATGGAGTTTCTTCATAGAAAAATTATATAAATGATGGCTAAATGGATGGGAAAAATTTTTATGTTGGCTGGTTGTCTATGCTAAATGAACTTCATTTCGACAGTAATATTAATAATATATTGGAATTGGATGCATGTTCCATGTGTTCCTTCTTGGGTGATCCAAGAAGTTGATGGACTAAGTTGGGCCACAATGCCTACAAGGTTATCGCTCGGCAAATTGGCAGATAATTTATAAACCAAAAAAATATGGATGCAAGGAGTCATTAACATCAAGTGCTGTTGTTAAATAGTGGTGGAACTATTTCACTATTAATAGATTACTACTATTACAATGAAAACTTCCCCAGGCTATCTTAAGATTTACAATCAATTCAATATCTTACTTTTGGAATGATATTTTTAACCTCTGACTGCTCTTCCTACAAATATTAGCTTTGATGCAGTAGATAGCAATATTTTGTATTTTTGGGATGGCTATTAGATGGGCTAAGAGTCTATGAGCAACATATTCCAACAACTTGTTTGCAATCTCCCTGAACCCAGTTGCATCGATAGAAAACTTCTTCACCTTGAAAAACTGGAAAAATCAATAGCATTCTTTGTTAAGAGTGCTATTGATAGTACTTGGTAGATGGGGGCCTTCAATCCACCCTAAGCATGACCTCTTGCACTCTTCTTATTCTAGAGAACATGGAAGTTTTCAATTGGTTTTGCATCAGTAGCTATATACTTGCAGTGGACAACTGTAGAAATTAAACAATGTTGGACTGATCCTGTATATTGTGCCCTCTATGGCATTGAAGAAGAGAATGGACTATTTATTTATATAATGTCAATATGCACAATTAGAGATTAATTATCATGGGTCCGGCCTCAGGCATGGACTCTGTTCATTTTTAGTTTGGCTTTGAGCAAATTCTATTTAAAATTTGACATTTTTTTTATGCCTAAGCCCGGGCTATGATTAGCTCCATGCACTATTAATGAGATTGATACTTATTACAATAACATCCCACCTGATTTACTGGAAGAATTCTGAAGGTGTTGGCCCAACTATTAGCAAGGAAGGAGGAAAAGTTGGGGAGGGTCGAGTGCTGGCAATCACATATCCTGGTACCTTTGGAAGGAAAGGATAAAAGGCTTTTCAATTGAGCCACCATCACTACCTGTCAGTTGTTATAGCATCTACTACAACAGGCCTTCGAAGTGCAAGTTTCAAAGGTTTCATGCGATCTCTCCTGTTTCCGGACTCTCTTGGAAAACTAGTTTAATTTGAGCTTATTTCTTATCCATATTAAATTTAGACTTCTATATTCTGTCGCTTATATTGGATAGATTATAATATTTAAATTAAGAACTGGGAAGAAAAGGAGAGGCAGGGTCAATGGATGTGCCGTATGGTCTCCTCCCAAAAATAAATAAATAAGAAGAACGGATGTGTTGTATGGGCCAACTGATGTTCATGGTTATTTTTTTTTTTAAAAGAATTCCATTACGGAATGGAGCCTTTTCCTAATGAAACACCATAAGATCATGAAAATATCAAGAATGAATGGAAGAGCAGCCCAAATTTAATGCTATATATATATATATATATATATATATATATATATATATATATATATATATATATATATATATATATATATATATATATATATATATATATATAATCGAGGTAGAATAGCAAAAACCTTTTGTTTAGTATCATACCTTGATATTTGGGTGCATATATTATTCTTTTCCTAATATTTTATTTTTCATTTGTTATAAAAAAATGATAATTATGTACAAATGTCCTATAGCCATAAGAATATCAGAATAGCGGGCATGAGTTAGGAAAATGGTGAGGCAACTGAAGAAGTATAGGATGGAACCTAATGTCAACATGATTGAGCATGTCAAGACTGTCAATGAAAAAATACAAAATATTATTTTTATGGGATATGCTATGAAAGAGGATCAAAACTTCTCAACATAACGAGCTACTCTACTTGAACTTTGGCAATAACTATTCGATCATATTTGGAGACCATCTATACCACATAAAATATATTCTTAGTTAGTGAAAGTTTTTATAGAAAAATACATAAAAAGGGATATCACCAGATTAGCAGCCCTCTTATTGAGTCTTAATTTTTGCCTTAATGGCTATGTTGTCTTAGTCACTTTACGCCAACGAAAGGTAGCACTTAGAGAAGTTCTTAAAAAATTGATAAATCTATCCCCAGAAGAATTCGATACTTTCATTGTTAGTTCTTTGTATTAGAAATATGTTTATTATAATTTTTTTATTTATTATTGTAATGCACGTTTGATAAATCTATCCCTAGAAGAATTCGATACTTTCATTGTTAGTTCTTTGTATTAGAAATATGTTTATTATAATTTTTTTATTTATTGTTGTAAATTGTCTTAAAAAATTGATAAATCTATCCCTAGAAGAATTTGATACTTTCATTGTTAGTTCTTTGTATTAGAAATATGTTTATTATAATTTTTTTATTTATAATTGTAATGCACATTTGATATATAAATAGATGGATGTTGTTTTCATGTATAAAATTTTATCTATTATTTGGCATGTAACTTTAAATTTGAACATATATGTTGCATTTATTATTAATTTTGGTGTATGTATATTTCAAGTAGAAGTTCTAAAGTATTAAATGTAATTTGTCTTAAGAACTAAAATTTTGCATAATGAATTAAATTCATGATAATAGAATATTAGGAAAAAGATGATGATTGGAAACTTAGTAAACTTTTGATTCTATAACTAGTGTAAAATTATCATTAATTTGATTATATTGGTGGCAAAATAGTTACGTGTAATGTTAGACATTAATAAAGCATTATTTCTCTTGTAGTTATTAGTTTTGACTATGGCTTCGGTATTTAAGAACATTGTAGCTGAACTGAACAAGGGTGAAAAACTCAATGGTGAAAATTATGTGATATGGCACCTCAAAGTTCAAAATATACTTGAAGAGCAAGAGGCATTGGAGGTTCTCAACCATACCGTGGAATAGCTCAAAGATGGTACTTTCACCCAACATAAGAGGGACAAAAAGGCATATGTTGTTTGAAAGAAGAAGAATTCCATAATTCGTATTATTTTACTTAGTCATATGGAAGATAATATAATGTGTGATTCAGGAAGTACCAAATAGCTCAAGAGATATGGGCAGCTTTAAGTGCAAAGTTTGGAAGCCCTTCTATGACTAAGTTGAGGTAGCTCACTATTAGGTTCCATATGTACAAAAAATACCCAAACCATAATATAAGACAATATTTGAGGCAAATGCCAAAGATGATAAAAGAGCTAAAAACTGTTGGCCGCATATTGGCTGATAAGCAACATGTGCAAGTTATTATCCATTTCCTGTCCTATAATTAGAAGCATATGAATATGAATTTGATCCACAATAATAACATTAAGACATTTGATGATACTGCTCATCATTTAGAGCTAGAAGAGGACCACATCGAGGTGGTTGGCCTATAATTGGCTAGCTTATAATCTCATGCAATGCATGAGATGTAATTTTTTTAAATAATATTTAATTTTATTTATCTATTTTATTATATTTATTTTATATACATATATATATAATATCTCCTAAGTCTTGTATATCAAGAAAGGTATATTTTTTTCTTGAAAAAAATAAAGTAGAATAATTTTGCATATCATATTCATATGAAAAAAAGGTTATTGCAAGTACTATATTTTTTTTATTCTTATTGAATATTTTTTTATGGCATTGATGCATTGATGTTGTTCATATGTTTGTATTATGCAATAAAGACTTCTATATATTTTGTGCTCGAAACTTTGATAAATGTTTCAATTCTACACGTTACAATCCACTTTATTTTTTAAATTTTCTAATAATTTTTCATCTACATATTATAAATTAAGATAGTTTATATATTTGCACATAAATTCTTAAAATTTATCAAAAAATTTATGTTAAAATATTTTTAGATCTGAAAATGCAATGAGCTAATCTTGCATTTGATGCTTTAATGAACTCAATAATGATAGTCAGATAGTTTTTTTGGATATTCGATCTAATTCATTAAGCAATATTTATAGGATTTGAAATAGATTTAGAATTTAAAACTAAAATTTATTTAGATTTGAAATTTATCTCTCAGACATCTGCTATTGGAATCTAGTTATTAGGAGAAAGAGAGGATTTCAGCCCTAACTCTTTAGATAATATTTGACCACTTCAATGCCATGATATAAATATGTGCTAATGAATTTTATTAAACAACAAAATAATGATTAGGCTAATGTGTTCTTTTGCTAAAGACTTGAACGTAAATGCTCATATAAAGACTCTTTTGGTACTCTTCTCAAGAGGTAATATGGTTATATCAGTATATTATAAGCTAGTATTTTATGATAATGGAAAACATATATGAGAGGGCCCTCACATTATAGGGATAACCATTTTACTCAAGAAAAAGTGCTTGATTGAAGAAACATTGAAATCATGACTTGTAGCCAAGTGCTGTGACCATGACTGGATCCCATCAATACTGGCGTTCTTTTTGGCATCTTATGTGATAAAATTCAAATCACACCATTAACTTGGATGATGTTTGTAAGTCTGCCATTCCAATTTTCATGTTATGTGAGAGCAAATTCATAAATATATGAAATGCAAGTGGCATTTAGCCCAAGAATTTTTCATCTTCATTGCCTCTCTCTTCCAACCTCGGCCACAGCCCATCTGGCATTGCTCACGGGCTCCTACTTCAAGTAGCTTAGCTATTGACATATGCCCTATGCTTGAGATCTCATGGATCAAAGCTGGAAGGAGGGCGGAGTCGCCAAGCTGCCTGGTTAGTTCATCCAGGCCATCCCCATGCCCAAACTCGATGAAGCCGATAGTAATATGCTCGACTGCGAACTCCGGATAGGCTACTCCCCTGCCCCTAAGCTCCCTTGATGGTCGGAGATCAATGGAGGGGTAGCAGTGCGGTAGCTGACGAAGCTATTGCCAAACGTGATGATTGAGTAGAATGTGGGGCCGGTGCTCGTGGTGTTGTTGCCAGAGAATATGGTCGCAAATTTGGTCCCGACAGTGGTGGAGACGTACGCCAAGTAGGGCCACCGATCGTTGCACCCCACATCAATCCCAAAGCTTTCGAACTGCACAGTAATCCCTAGCCCTCTTCCTTCAAGTAGGGCCACTGACCACTGCTCTCCTATACCGATCCCTAACCCTCTTCCTCCTTCTCTTCTATCTCTATCACTCCCTCCATCATTCCTGCACTTACGATCGTACCATCCCCTCAACTTCCCCACCGCTTCCTCCCTCCATTGCTTCTCCTTCTACAACAGACCTAGTATTCAATGACATCATCTTCAAGCATGAGGAGATAATCCTAAATGAGTTGGGCAATGGCCCATTCCTACCCTCCCCCCTCCTCATCTTTCTCCGTCGTCCTCGTCCCTAACCCCTCCTCCACAGGCCATCCCCTCAAATCCCTCATCACCCCTCCTCTGCTTTTACCGCAGCAACCATTACCGCCTTCCCTACCAATAGCCATGGCCTATCTTTGAGACCCGCCACCATCGATAATGGAAAATACCATCCGAGTCCCGATCTCCATCGATTATGGTCACATCACATGTACTCTCTCTCTCCTCTCCTCTAATTCCTCGATGCTCTCCCTTCAAATTACTTGAAGCTTGCGGCCTACTATTTCCTTCTCTACCGCTTCGAATTCAAAGCGCATTGAACAATTTTTTTTTTGTCATATGGCTCTCTTCACTTTTTTCAAAATCTCACTTGTCAAATGAAGGCTTCATAGCCTTCATTTTAATATATATATATATATATATATATATATATATATATATATATATATATATATATATATATATATATATATATATATTAGCTTATAACCGTATGTCATGCATGGGATGTGATTTTTTAAAATAATATTTAATTCTATTTATCTATTTTATTATACCTATTTTATTAGAATCTTGGCTCTTTTGAAGGTCCGCATCGATCCATCTTAGTAAAGGTGTTCGACTTGAATGTTCGTAGTGCTCCATGAATGCCTTTACCACCACATCTAGATCCATCTTTGCTGCCTGCTTCCACCATCAATCAAAATTAGAAATCCTTATTCTACTCCATCACCATAAGGCTCTCTCTTAATCACATGTTTTATCTTCATAAAAAAAATATAAATAAAAGAATAAATAAAAGGCAAATACTATGGACTTACCAAGACTACCTTTATCAAATGTGTTTAGATCTCCAAAACAATATCTTCCATCAGCATCGAAGCAAAAGATTTCTTTCCAGTAGCCCAGTCATCGACCTCATCAGCCCTCAATCGAAGGTCCAAATCGAAAATCCTAGCTAATGGTCCCCTCCACAGCTCCTCATCAGAACGACCAGGACCTCCTGCCGCTGCTAGGGCCACTCCAAGAACTGTCTCCATCGTTGGACCTACGATCGAAGAAACCCCCATGAGAGCCACCGCCATAGTTTCAGAATCTACCATCGAAGCAGCCGTACTTGAGCTCCTCCTAGGAGCATTCTCAAGGTTTGTTAGGAGGCAGAGCATCTCTTTCGATGTGAGGCCCCTTGGCTCAAAGAGAGATTCTCCGTGACTGCTACTGCCACTGATATAGGAGGTGGTGAACTACGATAGAGGGATAGCGATGGGCTTCTTCTTCTTGGGCTTGGTGGCGGCTGCCTCCTTGAGGCTGAGGAAGCTCTGTGAGGGCTCGTTGGTGAAGATGGCACCCATGATGCTAGCGGTGGAGGACGAAGCTGCCTCGATCGTTGCTCGCTTGCGCTCCTCCGCCTCTGCACGCTCAGCATCGAGCACCCAGGTGCTGACTCCACCCTAGGCCTTAGATATTTCTCCTTCTTTCGAGATTGGATCTAAGAAGATGATGAGATCAGGATTAGGTTTAGGGTTTCGAATGTTGGAGGTGAGAAAGGAAGAGCTAGGACTCCTTAAGGGAGTTAGAGCTCAGCTAACATGCATCGAGGGAAGAGGGTACCTTGCTCTCTTACTTCCATTCAGACTTCAAAGGAAATGAAGCACATCAGCAATGGCTAGGATTTTGTGGCTTCCGCTACTTTACTCTTATAAATCCACATGGCTCCCTCTCCTTTTCTCAAAACCCCACATGTCAAATGGAGGCAGAAGCCCTCATTTTAATATATATATATATATATATGATGTGTGCATAGCTGGCTCTAGCTTATAAGGAGCTTCGAGCTTCAAGCATAAGAAATATAGTAAGTTATATAAGAAATAAAAGAGAAATGGAAGGGCATCTAAGAAAGTCAAATTCAACCAACATGAAAAGGGGAAGTGTCCTTTCAAGAAGAACAAGTATAAGCTGAAATATTATAATTGTAGCAAAAAGGGTCACTTTGCTCGTGAGTGCATCGAGCCAAAGAAGATAAAAATCTTTGATGATAAATTTAATATTATTTATGTCTCTAGTTATGTTTATTTAATTAAATTATATCCATTATGGCTGTAGACTCAGCCACCATAGATCATGTAGCTAGAGATAAAGATGCATTCATGGAGTACCATTAGATATCACATAGCAATAGATGGATATATGTGGAAAACAATATAAAGATAGAGGTCAAAGGAGTTAGCACATGCAAGTTAAATATACATGATGGTCGAGATTTGATTCTACATGATGTGTTATATATTATAGAAATCTGACAGAACTTAGTCTCTATGTTGGTTCTTTTAATATTAGGCTATAGTTTAAACTTTCATGATGATGATGTTAATATATTTGTAGAACAACTTATGTAGGTTGTGGATTTATGTTGGATGGTTTCATAGTACTAGATATTAATTATGATGCACCTTGTAATACTATTAATAGTAGTAGATTTTTCTTAATTATTTTCTCTAATGATGTAAACATTGATGTGAATGTATGATATGCTAGATTAGACTACATTGGACAATATAGAATGAATAGATTAACTATAAAAGATCTACTAGATCCATTTGAGAAATTTAATCTATCTACATGTGAACATTATCTAGCAGAATAAACTGTTAGAAAATCATTTGATAAAAAAACTCATGCTGAAATACCATCACAATTAATTTATTCAGTCATCTACATTTCAATAAATATAAGGTCAAGACATGGGGTGATACATTTTATCACATTCATAAATGATTACATATTTTTTAGTTATGTCTATTTGATATCTCATAAGTCAAAAGCTTTAAATTACTTTAGATGATATATGAATTTGGTTGAGAATCAATTAGACAAGAATATTAAAACTTTAAGAATGGATCGAAGATGTGAGTACTTGTTTAAACAATTCAAATATATTTATGATAAAAAAGGAATAGATAGACAACTTACTATTTTTGAAACTCAATAATAAAATAATATTATCGAAGAAAAAATATAATACTATTAGAAATGGTTAGATCTATGATAACATAGGCTAATTTACCAATCACTTATTGGGGTGATATATTGTTAATTGTTAACTGCATACTTAATCGAGTGCCCTCCAAGTCAGTTATATCTACATCTTATGAATTATGGATAAGTAAAAAATCTAATCTAAATAATTTAAGATCTTAGCGATCATCTACATATATTCATAATATTTCTTATAAATATTCAAATTTATATCCAAGAGAAAAGAAATGTATCTCCATAAGATACTTCAAATACTCAAAAGGGTATATGTTCATTAATGAGCAAATTGATGGTAGTATAACTGAATTTGAATCACAAGATGTCACATTCTTGAAAAATATTTTTTCTAGAAGGGGTGAGATAAATCAATATTTATTTTCATATGAAATAAATGATCTAGATGATCAAAGTATCCAAAACCAAAGAATTCTCGTATCTAAGGAAGTAGATCACTTAATCCAAGTGGAAGCAACAAAAAAGATGATAAATTTATTTTACTGAATCCTCAATTGAACGAACTAGTCACAAAAGCATTCTTCATCATCATTTTGGCATTAAAGGAGATGCTTTTATTATTGCTCCATAAGATGAAGATGAGCCAAGATCTATTCCAGAAGCTTTCTCATTTCCCACAAAGGATCGATGAATGAAAGCAATGAAAGAAGAGATAAAGGCAGTGAGATTAAATCATGTTTAAAAATTGGTAGATCTCCCTTTTGGATGTAAGGCTATTGGGAATAAATGGGTTCTCAAAATAAAATATAAGATAAATGGATCTGTTGAAAGATATAAGACTCAACTTATCGCCAAAGAGTATATTCAATAGGAGAGAATTGATTATGAGAAAACTTTCTTATCTTTAGAGAGATTTACTTTTATACATCTTTTCCTAGCCATAGTGGCAAATTAGGACTTGAAATTGCATCAAATAGATGTTAAAACCATATTCCTCAATAAAAAATTAGATAAAAAAAATCTATATGAAACAACCTATAGGTTTCATTGAAAAAGATCGAGAACACAAAGTGTGTAGGCTCTTAAAATCTATTTATGATCTTAAACAATCATTCAAACGGTGGTATTTAAGATTTCATCAAGCAATAATGTCATATAATTTTATCATGATTAACAAAGATCACTGTGTATATGTTAAATGGTCCAAAGATAAAGTTATATTCTTATCATTATATATTGATAATATATTATTGGCTAGGAATGATAAATAATTTATTGTTGTTGTTAAAAATTGATTATTCTCTAATTTTGAAATGAAAGACATGGACGAAGCTACATATATTTTGGGAGTTAAGGTCCATAAAAATCATTCAAAAGAATTATTCGCTCTTTCACAGGAACCTTACATTAAGAAATTCCTTGAATAATTCTGTATATAGAATTGTAAATTACTTGATTCTCCAATAGTGAAAAGAGAAAATTTAAACTTAAGAAGAATATATTCGAAAATTTCAAACGAGATAAGACAAATAGAAAGAGTTTCTTATTCTAGTACCGTAGGGAGCTTGATGTATGCCATGATGTGCACAAGACTAGATATCTACTTTAATATTAGAATCATAAGTAGATATCAATCAAATCCAGATTTGGCATATTGTAAAGTAGTCAAAATAATCTTGAGTTATCTGAAAAACACTATGAATTATTCATTGTGTTATCAAGAAAATGATCTACAATTTATTGGCTATACTGATGTTAATTGGAGAGGAGATTTGGATGAGAGAAAATTAACCTCTAGATATATTTTCTTACTAAATAATAATTCTATCATGGAGTAGTAAAAAGTAAGCATGTATAGCTTTGTCCACTATAGAAGCTAAATTTATGGTAGCTTCATTGGTAGTACAAGAAGCTGTATGGTTTAGAAGATTTTTGGATCATTTGAGGATTATAAAAAATATTGCTAATCCAATGCTGATAAATTGTGGTGGTCAAGCTATAATAATTTTTATAAAAGATCTCATATATCATTGTAAGACAAAGCACATAGATACCAAGTACAATTATGTAAGAGACATAATGGCACAAAAAGAAGTGAATATACAGTATATATCTATACATAAAATGGTTGCAGATCCCTTTACCAAATTCATGTTTAAAGATATATTTGTAGGATATGCAAGATCTCTTAGATTGTGTGGATCATGATATGATTTTTCAATATATACTTTAATGTAATGTATTTTCTCATTTGATGTTCACCAAAGAATAGTATTTATTCTTCATTCAATTAATGTCTAAAGATACTTGAGATAGTATTATATTATAATTTTTTATTTTATTATATGTATGTGGATATTGAATATATTTAATATAAAAATATGTTGGATAGATAAAGATTGGCCTTCTCATACAGGTAATCACCATTGTCATTATGTAGTGCATAAAGATGACATAATTTTTTAAGCAAATATATAATATTGATAATAGAGATCTTGGGCTTTAAAACATGTCATCCTGATAATAAATCAAGATGAGGTCACTGTAATAATAATTAATCTTGTGACCTAAGTGGATAGACCTGCAATCTACCTAGTCTGTCTAAGTGCTAGATATAGGTTCTTAGTAATTAGAAGAAGAAAAATTAAATAAATAATGAAAGAACTCAAGTTAGGCACTATGGTATATCTAAACTATCATCTGTATGATATTTATTTATAAAGATAAGACATACGCTCTATAGGCAAAGAAGAAAAATATCATAGCATATGATTTATAGCACATATGCAAAACTCGACCAATAAGGATAACGAGAGAATGAATCTCTGCTTTCTCATTGTGTGAGATTTTTAAGGTAAAAATGACCTCAAGTATAAGTATCCTCAACGACTTTTAGCTATTTTTTGAAGTTTCAATTTAATGACTCCTATCTTAGTATGTTACCAATAATCATGAGTAATTTAATTTAGTGGGACATATCTTCAAAAATAGTTAAATTAGAGCTAAGGGACTCTAGAGAGAAAAAAAGACTATTTTATTCACATCTTTACTTATATTCACTAGTCAACCAATTATGTTGCCTATGAGTAATGGTACAAAATTGTGAATACAAGATGATAAGGGATTAAGTATGCTCTATATGTGTAATTAATTAATTGAATGATTTGAGATACTTAGATCGATGTAATAAAAATGAATCTAGTGTACAAAAATACATTCTCTTCTTAATAAGTTGAGCTACTATATATACCTAACAGATATATACTATTGAGCTCTTAAATAATAGTATACTAGTCGCACGGACTATTTGCTAAGTATAAGTGTATAGAGTAAAGAGATTGGTTTGCATGAGGATAATATTAAGCTCATCATTAGAGGTGGCAATCGAGTTGGGTTAGATCATAAATGAGTCGGATCAGATGCAGATCAGATCAAAAAATATCAAACCTAAATTTGATCTATTTATTAAATAAATCAAAATTTTAAATCTGAACCTGACCTATTTAATAAATAGATCATCCAATTCAACCCATTTAACTTGTTTATTAAATAAATAATCTATTTAATCGATTCGATCTAACCTATTTAATTTGTTTACTAAATAAATAATTTATTTACTAAATCCAACCCAATCTGACCTATTTAACCTAATTGTTGAAGAAAATTGATTATTTTTGATCCAATACTATTTAAATTTTAATCTGTTTAGTTTAACCTTAACAACAAATTTAAATATAAACATAATAAATAAATAAATATTTTTTTGATAGAAAGCTGTAATTTCATTCACTAAACCAAGTACACATTATATAAAAGGCAAACCAAAATATACATAGCAACTTAATTAGGGAATACAAAGACCACAATTGTAAGAAAATATAATGTTCTGTACAGTAGCAAAAAATGAAAGAGTTCCATAAGTGTAGCAAAAAGTTTCATAGCAGAATTGAGCCAAACAAACTGTGATAGTTAAATCTATTGTTGGGATAAATGTTTAACATGATAAGACAACATAGTAAGCCCAACCGTATGAGGTAATAAGAACTTGAATCTGCAACAAAATTTAATCCACAGTAAAATCATATGTTGTGAAGACCACCTGTAGCAAGATTCATCAAGTAACTGCATATAGAAACATCTGTGAATTGTCTTAGAAATAACATTTTTTAGACCTTGTGAGTCAGCTTCAGAATAATAATTCATCATCAGCCATAAATAAATAGAAAAATAATTACACCTTAGCCTTAAATGCACAAGTGTGCATATCATATATGTAGCATGTCCTAATAAAAAAGGATAGCCATACGTAATCAAGAAGTTTCAGTAAAAGGCACAAGCAACCAACTGTTTTATAAAAGTAGCAAGCCATCCAAAGCATAACAAGGCCCAAAAATAGTTAAATTGATAACAGAGGATGCATGCTAGGGAATCATTAATTTTGATTAACATACCTTTCTTATTCTGCTGTACACACCAATAATAAGAACAATAATGAGAATATAGAAAAGGATAACTGCAAGCATTAGCCATATCTAGAAAAAGCCACAGAATATGCATCAGCTACCAGAATTTGTGCAAAATCTAGATGTCCCTATAAGTCATTAGAATATAATATAAAACAACTACAATCAATTGCTTATAGGAAGATCCATGCATATCTAGAAGAGGAAGATGAAGCTCAGATCTGATAATTAATTTATAGCTAAATCAAAACAACTACAATCGGTTGCCTATAGAAGAAGACCGTCCAAGATTGTTGCCACTAGAAATAGCTGAATCATCAAATATATATCCAAAAATCATGATAGCCTCCATATACAAACCTTATAGCAATCTTAAAATTACTTAAAACCCAAACAAATACCTAAAATTCCAAACACACGCAACATAACAACATCTATTGTTCTTAATCAAACAAAAATCAAAAAGAAGTTCCAAACAAAACACAACATAATAAGATAATATGTCTAAAATATTGGAGATGTCTGGTTAGGACACCACCTCCACATAACCTTTTTGATGCCACACATTGCAGTAGAAAGAAAGAAAAAATAAAACAGAAGTACAATGAAATATGTAGATCAGCCAAAAGGCTCACTTCCATGGGGCATGCAAGCTTCACTATGAAAAAAAAAAAATTACAAGAGAAGATCACACCCTCAACTCTCGTACACCCAATTTCTTTCTCATAAGAAGCTCTTCCTCACAAAAGCTCTCTCTTTAGAAAGATCCCTTGAATCCCTGAAGTGATCACTATCTGCTGCCTGATAGTCTGGCTGAAGTCTCTGCTCCTGCTCTCTGTCAGCACCTCTCCAGGGCCTACTGCTGCCTGCTGAACTACTTTTTTCGACTGCACCTTAGCTACTTTCAATAGGTCCCGTATATCTCAATTTATGGCCCAAATTGTACATGAAATCGTGTTGAAAATGGAGTTCGAATCGAGCTTGAAACGGATCTCTGAATCTTATTCAAACAACTACTCCTAACGCCTTAAGAGTAATTGGATCTGCATGTGTCCACACCCGAACCCACATCCGCCGAACTCAGATTTCACTGTAGCTATGCTACAGTTTTCCAACACTGCAATTTGTAGTCGTGGACCTCTTAAAGGTCTATGAGCTACCATGGTCTGCTATAACAGGAGCCGATCCACCATGGATCAGAAGGAGAAAATGCGGCCTGGGCCGCCTGCTGCTCACGGGCGTGCACCCACTGGGTCGGTCTGCGTGCACCTACGTGCATCCACACTGGGCCATGGGCCTACGATCGGTCTATGCACTCACTCTGTCGTGGCCTCTGTCGCTCCATGGGTCATGCCACCATGCTTTGATCTTCTTTCGCACGTAATTTTTCTGTCTGGACTCCGTTTGGACTAATCTTGAGCTCATTGGACTTCGTTTGTCATCCTAAACCTCACTGTGGGCTTAGTATGGATCAAATTTTGAGACATCAAACCTTAACAATCTCCATCTCGACTCGAGATTCACCCTCTTTCTAACTCTGAGAGCTCTGGGATCTCCTCGCCCCCATGCCCTAGGGTAATCACCTACTGATCATGGATGAGAAATATGGGAGTTGAGCCATGCCTCTCGATCCCATCTCCATCATATACTGTGCTCCTGACCTGAGATCTGTTCGAGATATCATCCTGCAGTAATAAAAATCTTACCCTACGATATCATCTCTTATCCTCTTGAGTCTCGCATCTCGTGCTTGATCCACCTCCACCTGGAGCTCCACCTCGCTCTGAGCTTCTCCTGGCTCCTGAAGCTCCACTTCACACTGAGCTTTCCAACATATAGTAATATCCTCTCATCCTCTTCTTTTCTTCCAAAATAATCCTATCATCGTGCAATACCTTTAGAATTCCTCCATCAGTTACCGTCTTGTAGCCTCTCGAATCCAGTCTGCTCAATGAGATATGATTCAAATCTAAAATCGGATACGCATCGGACCTTCTCCAATCTCCTCACTACATCATCATGTGTCTTTTAGCTGACCGTCTCGATGTCTTTGATCGTACAGCTTGATCCTTTCGATAGATAAACAGTGCCCTCACTGCTCTCCAAGGAGTCAAACTGCTCATCTTTGCAACATATATGATAGGTGCATACAGAATCTAAAATCTACTGCTAAAAAGAAGTAGATAACTCGTCAGATATCTCTAAGACATCATTTTCTGACTCGCTACTGGCCGTCGCTGCAGTAGCCCCCATTTGATCCCTGAGTTGAGTACAATCTCTAGCTAGATACCCCAACTCGTCACATCGATAACATCTAATCTTACTCATGTCCCTCATCCTGGACTTGGACTGCCCTCGTCGTGATCTCCTGTCGCTTCATCTACCACCTTCTACTCCTTCAGAAACTATCAAAATTGAGCTACTACTATCTGAGTTCGAAGCTGGATTCTCCCTCTTGAGAATCTCATTTTGGAGAATCACAATGGTGACCTCATCCATCTTAATGGTGCTCTTTCTTATTAGAAGAGCAATCACCAAGAACTCATATGAAGAAAAAAATGATGCTAGCAAGACCAGCATCCTGATCTTCTCCTCAACTTTCTTACCAACGCTGAGGAGGTCAGTGAGGATCTTCTAGAAGTGGCTGAGATGCTTCTGCATGCTCTGTCCCTTAAACATCTGCAGGTGGTTGAACTACCTCTAGAGGAAGAGGGTGTTGGTGAGAGACTTCACCATGTATAACTCTTCGAGCTTCAACCACAGCACAGTCGAAGAAGTCTCGTCTAGTACATAGATCATCACCTCATCTGCTAGGTACAAGTAGATCATACTCATCGCTTGCATCTGGAGCCACCTTCAATCCTGCACCTTCATGGTAGTCGGCTTCTCCTCGTACAGGAGAGTATCGATCAATCTTTGCTGGATAAGCACGTCCTTCATCCTCACCTGTCACAAAGAGAAATTACTCTTTCCATCAAACCTGTTGATCTCTATCTTGATTGAGCATGTCTTCTCCATCTTCAATCTTAATCACCACTGTCGTAACCTGCATCTTATCGCCTAGCTCTATACCACTTGTTGAGGATGTCTGGTCAGGACACCATCTCTACAAGATCTTTTTGATATTATGGGTCACAGCAAGAAGAAAGAAGAAATAAAACAGAAACACAATCAAATACGTGGATCAGCCAAAAGGCTCACTTATATGGGACATGCAAGCTTCACTATGTAAAAAAAAATACAAGAGGAGATCACACCCTCAACCCTCGTACATCCAATCTCTCTCTCACAAGAAGCTCTTCCTAATAAAAGCTCTCTCTCTAGGAAGATCTCCTGAACCCCTGAAGTGACCACTATCTGCTGCTTGACAGTCTGTTTGAAGCCTCTGCTCCTACTCTCTGTCAGCATCTCTTCAGGACCTGCTACTACTGCCTGTCGAATTGCTTCTTTCGATTGTGCCTTAGCTACTTTCAATAGGTCCCATCCATCTCAATTTATAGCCCAAACTATGCGTGAAATCATGTTGAAAATGAAGTTCGAATCAAGCTAGAAATGGGTCTCTAAATCCTATTCAAACAATAACTCCTAATGCCTTAAGAGTTACTGGATCCGCATGCATCCACGCCCGAACCCACATCCGCCAAACTCAGATTTCACTATAGCTATGCTACAGTTTCCCAGTACTGTGATTTTTAGCCGTGGACCTCTTAGAGGTCTACGAGCTACCATGATCTGCTATAATAGGAGCCAATCCATCGTGGATCGGAAGGAGAAAATGTGACCTGGGCCGCTTGCTGCTCGAGGGCCACACGCTCGCTAGGTCGGCCTGTGTGCGTCCGTGTGCATCCGCACTGGGTCGCGTGCCTGCAGCCAGCCCGTGCGCTGCACAAGCTCGCTCTGCCACGTTCTCCGCCAGCCCACCGTCGGCTTTCGCCGCTCCATGGGTCATGCCACTACGCTTTGATCTTCTTTCGCATGTAGTTTTCTCCATCTGGACTCTGTTTGGGCTGATCTTGGGCTCGTTGGACTTCGTTCGTCATTTCGAACCTCACTATGGGCTCAATATGGATCAAATCTCAAGGCATCAAATCCTAACATAAAAAATATGAACAACACAATCCAAAAGATAATGCATAATCATGATTCATCTCATTAAGGGTTGGGATCAATATTGGCCGAGCCTTGAGTGGATTGGGCTTCATTGATAAAATTAGAGTTCATAATATCTTTTACAATCTCATCTAACTCAGGTTACAAAACATCTATATTGAAAGATTACATTGATTAATAATAAACTCATTCAAAAAATATAATGGTAATGCAATGATTAAATTATATACCTTTCTTTCCAAATATCCAATCTCGAGTGTAAATCATGGCCTTAGCGACATCTGGTTTCAGTGCACTATGATAGTTATCAAGTATCCATCCACCAATACTAAAAACAGATTTAGAGGCAATTGTAGATATTGAAATAGCTAAAATCTCACATGCTATGAGAGAAAGATGAGAATATAAAAAATGATTAGCTTTCCAAAATTCAATAACGTCTAAATTGAACTTTCTATCAACTCTTAGCTCATCTAAGTATAACTTGAATTCAAATTTTTGTATAGCAGTCACAAATTCAAAATTTTCAAATATATCAAAATCTTACATTATTGTAAAAATAAAATAAGTTATTTATTAGAACTAGAATCATGTACAAGAACAATAGATTTATTTTGATAAAGAAAAATTTATATTACCTTTAAAATATCTGCTTTTCTACATAGCTCAGAAATCTTACAAAAAGTACCACTATCAATGTCTATATCAGTTGATATACCAATGGCTGGAGTTTTAGAAGAAGAAATTATATACTGATTGAAGAGAGAGAACATACAATCACAGATGCGTACAATCTTGATATAGTCATATCTATATAATTTTCTATAATAATACTCCACAAACTAAAATTTATATCGAGGATTCAAAATAACTGCTATAGCCAAGATTAAATAATGACCTGATCAATACTTTTCGAATTTTTCATATATTTGTCGTGCCATTCATTACATGAAAGTATCTACACTCTCCATCTCTTATCTTAAACTAAGCTCAATCAAAAAAATATGAGAAAAAAATAAATTTATTGTAGGATATTTAACTTTAAAAAATACAAGAGTAGTATCATAGAACACGCTCAATAACTTGCTAATCTTCACAACTTTGTCCCACTCTTCCTCAAATGGACAATACTTGTATTGGAGTCACTTAATTTTAAATGAAAAAAAAGCACGACGATAAGTAAGAGAATTATCTAGCATAAAAAAAATTGAATTCTATCTTGTGGAAATATCTTGCCTTAAATTTTTTTTACTTTCAAAAGATACTTATTTAACATATTTCAAAAATTTTTATTTTCAAACTTGTGAACCTTTTATATATTTAATACTTTTACGAACCTTGTAAATAGGTTCATTTATCTCCTTTAATCTCTCTTATATAATTAAATTAAGAATATGAGCACAATATTGAACATGAAAGAACTCACTGCTTGAGTAAAGTGTATTTTTCAAATTAAGTTGGATCTTCAATATATCAACAAAAATATTATTTACCATAGTGTTATCCAAGGTCATACAAAATAACTATTTTTCAATCTCCAAATCAATTAACAAATCATAGATCATTTCATACAAAGATATACCATTATGTGAAGGAGGCATGAAATGAAAGTTAAGAACTTTCTTTTGCAACACCTATTCTTTATCAATAACATAGATAGTTAAACATGGATACCTATCAATAGTAATGAGGTCAATAAATCTAAAGTTAAGCTTATCCTAAAAGGAATTGAGTGTAGCCATAGTAATAACTTTTCTTTCTCTTTTTAATATAATTTTAGCATATCTGCCTTTACAGTATTTCTTAATACTAACTTAACATCCTCACAAATATAAACAAATAAAGATCTAATATTTTCATACTCAATAAATTAAAATGGTAGATCATGCTTGATAATTACATATATTAATAATTCATAAAATTTTCAAGATTAAATTTACTAGACTGCATTGATTGGATTCTTGAGATTGTGATAAAATCATCTGTGCCACATTATAGTGCTTTTTACAACTCTTTGTATGCTGTTTCAAATTTTCAGTCCCAATCTTACTACCAAAATGATATTCTATACCACACTTGATGTATTTGCATTTTTTTGTTGCTTCATTTATATGAAAATATTGATAAACAGATGAAGTTAATTTTCTTTTACATTTACCAGTGGAATCACTTATTATAGCTGTATTTGAACCTACGGGTGCCAATTCATTGGCACCGTCATTATCACTTGCCAGATCAATATTGACAATAGGCTCTTTATCCATCTATATGATATAATAAAAATTTATATTAATCATCAAAAAATTAAAAATAATTAGAACATCAAAAAAGGAAAGAGGAAGAAGAGGCTCAAATTTAGTATTTAATCTGCAACTAAATCAAAACAATAATAATCGATTGCCTATAGAAGAAGGCCATCCAAGATTATTACTGTTAGAAATAGTTGAATTAGTAAAAAGATATCCCAAAATCATCACAGTCTCCATGTACAAATCTTAAAGCAAGCCTCCAAAGTACACATAGGCCGTGGACATAGTGCACATTTTGACATTCAACATAAAACATAGAAATCAAAAGAATACAAAATAATAACCATTAATCAAAAGAATAAAAAATAGTTAGAACAATAAGAGCAATTAATCTAATTAGAGCAATTAATCAAAAAATCATAATCAAAGAAACTATAGTAATATTATAATAGCCAATTATGAAATAAATAAGGAAGAAAAATCCTACAACAACCGACCAAGTAATACTAATAGCCGACCGATTTCCATCAGGCACCAAGAAAAATATTCAAAAACTTTAGATTTAGGTTTTAAAAAAAATGTATCTATACAAATAGTTTTGAATAGAAAAATGCAAACAATCAAAACCTTAAAGAACTAAAATCCAAGTACCGATTTGCCATCTATTCCACTCTATATCCTACCTTTCCGGTCCATAAAAGATCACAACTTTTACATCAAAAACCCAAAAAAAGATACTATCCTTCCTCATTACAAAATACTAACAATTTGGCAATCTACAACTAAAATCTAGAAACTTTAATCATAAAAACCATCAAACTACATGAAGCAACGGTCGGAAAAAATAAGAGACGTAAGATGATCAAAATAAATCCAAAAAAAATAGGTCAACAACATGTAAGATTCTTATTTGAAGAAATGCTCACAGTTTTTGGTTGGAAAAGAAAGTGTCCGTCACCGAAGGTGGAAACCGACCACCGTTGGGAGAAAGCAAGGAGCACGGGCTAGCCGGCAACCGAAGGAGCCAAGGAGGAGTAGAGGAGCCTCATTCATCATTGAGAAAAAGCTGGAAGCACCGGAGGAGTGGAGTGGCAGAGGAGTGAAGGAAGAAATCAAGAAACCAAACCCTAAAAGACGGATCGGAGGATGGAAGGAGGAAAGACCGAAGGAGTCGAAAGGCCAAAAAAAAAATCATCTGAGAGATTGAGAGACCAAAAGAGAGAGAAAATATGAGAGCCTAAAGGGTTTAAGCTATGCAAGTTTATGATTTACAACCCGACCCGATCTGTTCCAACTCATTTATTAAACGAGTTAAATAGGTTAAACAAGTTAGCCATCTAAAATTTGAATCCGACTTGATTATTAAATAGGTTAAATGAATTAACCTGTTTACGATCCGAATCCATTTAATCCAATTCAAACTTATTTAAGATGGGTCAAATCCGGATCGGATTGACAGGTCGAATCGATTTTTGCCACCCTTACTCATGACGTGTGAGTGGGAGATGATAGAAAATGGATTTGGATTAAGCACCTATAATAGGCCAACATGTCAAGAGATAATTATATTTGTAACATTCCTCTCTTAATAAAAAAAAACTAACATTGATTTTTTAAGAGAAGAAAACTACTCTTTGAGAGTCGACTCCATAGAAACTCTTTAAAATATCCTCTATACTGAATAAAACTCACTAAAGAAAACATAGATCTATATAGAAGTATCTAGCCTATAAAAAATATTATTTTTTATGTGTGATTGTAATTAGGACTAGCCGGTAGAATAACGTGATCTAGGATCATAAGTATAAATTTAATTTTAAATCTTTAGAGATAAGAAATAAAGGATTTTTTTTTTTTTTTGCTGCAGATCATTGTGGCTTTTATCCTAACTAAACATATCAAAATATTTTAAGCCGAGGTTTGTACTTTGTCTTGATAAAGGATCTCACGGATTTGAAGTTGCCACTAGGAAACTGAGCCAAACCTATCTAGTTTGGTCAGAAGTCCTCCTTTAGGTTTCCCATGGCCGGTCTATAGGCCAAACAATGTCCAATCTCATGTTTGTTCAACCTACGTTAACTCTACAGCAAGAGAAAAGTCTTCACGCTACGCTGATGTTGAAAAGACTTTCACTCAGCGTTGAAAAGACTTTCACAAGAATATCATGGCATGGATATCTGATATCTAATATCAAAAACAATATTGAAATCTTTAGAAATTGACTCGATTCAATAGATTATTATATAAAATAAGACATTCGATATGTTATAATAATAATTATAAACTTAACTAGAAAATATATAAAATACATAGAGTGAAATGAGTCAAATTATATGCACAAAACAATCCAATTCTAGACTTTTAAATGGGTTCAACCAAAAGTTGCTTTTGATTTTAGAATCATCTTGTTTTTAGCCAAGCTCCTCCATCCTAATTATAACTTAGGTCTCCTAAAGAAATTTGGGAGGATTTTATAGATAGCCTTCATGCCACAATTTAAATGTATAATAATAGGTTGATAATTCTTTTAACTTAATTATTGTTAAATTATAAAGGGACACAAAAAAAAAATTATGTATTCGAATTTATGTCAGAATTAAATCAAATAAGAACAACAACCTCGCATACAATAATGATCAGATAATTTTTTTAGTAGGTTGGATGATGTATATTATTTGATAAAAAATATATCTATAAAAATTAAAAAATAAAATATTACTAAATCGTAAAGAAAGATCAGTCAAAATTATCTAAAAAGATTCATCCAATTCATCTAAACCATCCAATCAGTCACTTCTTGATAAATATGTAAGGTAATAATAATTGTAAAAATTGATCAGATAAATTTTTCAGGGCTAAACCACTCTAAAATATAACCATTCGAAGTTTGTAACCAGGGATAATGCTTCCATTATTTTTTATCTTTAATAATTAGTTCAAGTGAAATATTCTAGAGACACGTTTTTATGGGGCTACCAGAAAAATGAGTACTTTATCTAATTAATTTAAAAAAAATTTATTTACAAAAAAATCTAACTTTTAACTTATTTATCAAAATGATGCAAACAGGATAAAACGCTATTCAAAATGACGTTTTTTGATTGCCACTTCACCACCCCATTCTACCCAAATTTTCACATAGACGAAAAAAAATAAAATAAAACAAAATCGCCATTTGAAATGGCGTTTTCAAAAATACTATTTTTTTCCTTTCCTTCATTTTATTCCAAAAATATCATTTTATCCCAAAAATATCATTTTATCCCAAAAACATCATTTTATCCTTTTTTTTATGTTATCCCAAAAACGTCATTTTATCCCAAAAATGCCATTTTTTTCCTTTTTTAAGGTATTTTTTATTTTATTTTTTATTTTTTAAGATATATTTTTTTGAGATATTTTTTTAAAAAAATTAATTTTAAAAGAAGATTGTAATTTGAAATGATGATTTTTATTTGAATTAAAATTAATTTTTTTTTAAATTTAAAATTTTTATTTTTATTTTTATTTTTTTCTTTTTTTCTTTTTTTATTTTCTTTTTAATTTTTTTAATTTATTTTTTAGGGATATTTTTTTAACAAAATTAATTTTAAAAGAGAATTGTAATTTGAAATAATGATTTTTGTTTGAATTAAAATTAAAATTTTAAAATTTTTTTCTTTTTTTCATATATATTTTTTAAAAATAATTTGAAATGGGGATAGTAATTTGAAATGATATTTTTTACTTCAATTAAAGTTAAAATTTTAATTTTATTTAAATTTCTAATTTATCATTTTATTTTTTCCCTTTTTTAACTTTTTTATGGCATTATTTATTTATTTTTTATTTTTTTTTATTTTCAAATTAAAATTTTAATTTTTTTTTTATAATTTCAAATTATAAATTTAATTCTTTCTATTTTTACTATTTTTTCTATTTTTATGGTATTTTTTTAGGTATTTTTTTGTTTGGAATATTTTTTTAAAAAATTAATTTGAAATGGAGAAGGTAATTTTAAATGATATTTTTTATTTGAATTAAAATTAAAAATTTTATTTTTTTAATTTCAAAATTATAATTTTTATTTTATTTTCTTTTTTTATGGTATTTTTTATTTGTTAAATTTTTAAAGATTTTTTTGAGATATTTAAAAAAAAAAAATTGAAATGGAGAAAGTAATTTGAAATGATGTTTTTTATTTGAATTAAAATTAATTTTTTTTAAATTTAAAATTATAATTTTTATTTTTTTCTCATTTTTTTCTGATTTTTTTATGGTATTTTTTAATTTTTTAATTTTTTAACATTTTTTGGGATATCAAAAATGCTATTGTTTTCTTTTTTTTTTTCATTTTATCCCAAAAATGCTATTTTATCCCAAAAACACCATTTTATCCTTTTTTTTTATCATTTTATTCCAAAAATATCATTTTATCCCAAAAACGTCATTTTATCCCAAAAATGCCATTTTTTCCTTTTTTACAGTATTTTTTTATTTTTTTTATTTTTTAAGATATATTTTTTTGTGATATTTTTTAAAAAAGTTAATTTTAAAAGGAGATTGTAATTTGAAATAATAATTTTTATTTGAATTAAAATTAATTTTTTTTAAATTTGAAATTATAATTTTGATTTTTATTTCATTTTTTTTCAAAAATCAAAATCATTTTTTTTCAAAAATAAAATAAAAATTATAATTATAATTTTAAATTTTAAAAATTAATTTTAATTCAAATAAAAATCATTATTTCAAATTACAATCCTCTTTTAAAATTAATTTTTTTAAAAAAATATCACAAAAAAATATGTCTTAAAAAATTAAAAAAATAAAAAATACTGCAAAAAAGAAAAAAATGGCATTTTTGGGATAAAATGGCGTTTTTGGGATAAAACGACATTTTTAGAATAAAATGAAAAAAAGAATAAAATGGTGTTTTTGGGATAAAATAGTGTTTTTGGGATAAAATGAAAAAAAAAGAGAAAACAATAGCATTTTTGATATCCCAAAAAAATCTTAAAAAATTAAAAAAATAAAAAATACCATAAAAAAAAAATCAAAAAAATGAGAAAAAATATAAAAATTATAATTTTAAATTTAAAAAAATAAAAATTTCAATTTCAATTCAAATAAAAAACATCGTTTCAAATTACTTTCCCCATTTCAAATTATTTTTTTAAAAAAATATCTAAAAAAATATTTAAAAATTAAAAAATAATAAATACCATAAAAAAATAAAAAAATAGAAAGAAAATAAAAATTATATTTTTAAAATTAAAAAAATAAAATTTTTAATTTTAATTCAAATAAAAAACATCATTTCAAATTACTTTCTCCATTTCAAATTAATTTTTTTAAAAAATATTTCAAACAAAGGAAAAAATACTAAAGAAAACCAAAAAAATAGAAAAATAGAAAAAATAGAAAAAAAATTAAATTTATAATTTGAAATTATAAAAAAATTAAAATTTTAATTTAAATTCAAAAAAAATAAAAAATTTCATAAAAAAGTGAAAAAATGGAAAAAATTAAAAATTAAAAATTAAAAATTTAAATTAAATTAAAATTTTAACTTTAATTCAAATAGAAAATGTCATTTCAAATTACTATCCCCATTTCAAATTATTTTTTAAAAAAAATGTATGAAAAAAAATTTAAAATTTTAATTTTAATTCAAATAAAAATCATCATTTCAAATTACAATCCCCTTTTAAAATTAATTTTGTTAAAAAAATATCCCTAAAAAATAAATTAAAAAAATTAAAAATAAAATAAAAAAATAAGAAAAAATGAGAAAGAAATAAAAATAAAAATTAATTTTAATTCAAATAAAAATCATCATTTTAAATTATAATTTTTTTAAAATTAGTTTTTTTTAAAATATCCCAAAAAAATATATCTTGAAAAATTAAAAAAATAAAAAATAACGTAAAAAAAGAAAAAAAGACTTTTTTGGGATAAAAGGATGTTTTTGGGATAAATAGAAAAGAAAGGACAAAATGATGTTTTTAGAATAAAATGATATTTTTGAAATAAAATGATATTTTTGAAATAAAATAAAGAAAAAGAAAAAATAGTATTTTTAAAAATGTCATTTCAAATGGCGTTTCCAAAAACGCCATTTGAAATGATGTTTTCAAAAATACCATTTCAAATGAATGAATGATGAGGTGGTAATTAAAAAATATCATTTTGAATAATATTTTATTCTGTTTGTATCATTTTGATAAATAAATTAAAATTTTAATTATTTTTATAAATATTTTTTTTAAAAATTAATTAAATAAAATACCCCAGAAAAACTCCGTTCTGCTGATTACCAGGCACATATTTGGTCACTATTCTGGGATGTTTATTCCCGTCATCCCGTCCCGTCCCCCACGTCCCGTCCTGCTTCCCCGAAGGAACGAGTTGCTTCCACGGAATAATAACTAGTCCTTAACGCGTACTCCTCCCACGTGGCGCTGTTCCATTGGTCCCAGAAGATAATTTGACATCATATTCCGATCACAACTCGATAAATCCAAACGGGCCCCTATCCTGACGCTTCACAATTCCAGATCAAATCACGCGGTCCAGATCCCATCACATCGACCAATCGACGGGGTAAAATACCGCGAGACTCTTCCGGCGCCGCTTCCTTAGGGGGCACAACTGTAAATAAGTGGTAATGCAGAGACTCGTGTTTGAAGACTTTCGCGAAACCGGAAGCGTTGGACCATTATAAAGAGGTTCCGGATTTCTCAGCCCGTAGCACTTTTCGTTCGTCGCTTTCGCTCTCGGTTTCATCTTCTTCCCCAAATCCCTTCGAAGCTTTCGTTTTGTTTGAGAATGGATTCCTTCTTTCAATCCCAGGCCGGGTTTGGAACCAACTGGAGCTACGAATCGCTGAAGAATTTCAGGCAGATCTCTCCCACCGTCCAGAATCACCTCAAGCTGGTACGATTTGCCAGCTGGAATCCCTAATTCGTGTTCTTCTTTGACTTTCCTCGATCTAATTTGTGTTTTCTCGCTTTGCTTTCATCTATGTGGTTTTCTTGTTGGATTCCTGAGAATTATTGAAATGGGATTGTTTTGTGGTAATATTGATGGCCTTTGTGTTGTTCCTCTCAATTGTTTTAATTGTTTCTTGATTTTATGGTGGCTTATTTAGGGACTGTTGAGGAGTCTGCTTGTTTCCTTTTTGTCTTTTTAATTGGCCGAGCTTTCTCCAATTTTAGCTATTTTTCCCCTTGCCGTATTTCTGTGCTAGAACATTCTTGGATGTTATCTTGGATTCTTGATGCCCGATTGTTCTTCCGTTCCTCATAAGGTGTTGATTGATCTGATTAGTATTTTCTATGTAATTTCTTATCCTGTTATTTATTTAGTTTTGATGAACTTTTATAAATTCTTCTTGGACATGGTTGTTTTTATTACGATTTTTCGCATTATGTCTTGAATTTCCAGTAGGTTTTGCGGAGATTGGAGATTTTGCTTTAGGTTTCTTTTCGTTCTTTTTATTTATGGTTGTCTTGATATCACGGTAGCTTGTGCAGACATTGGTGTTTTTTTCCTTGAATTAGATTTTATGTTTTATTAATTAATTGGCGGATGGTTTCTACTATTGATTTGCTTTAATTTTTACGGTTTTTGAGAAAGAAGCTTTGTTTTGTCTTGTTTCTATTATTTTGGAGGTCTTTTATGTAAACCTATTTCTTTTTTTTTTTTTTTTGATCAATTTGAAGTTTAATTGATTGAGCGATTGATATGCAGGTTTACCTGACACTATGTTGCGCACTAGCTGCTTCTGCGGCTGGAGCATTCTTTCACGTTTTGTGGGGCATTGGTGGCTTCTTGACTACGCTTGGATGCTTCATAAGCATCGCATGGTTATTTTCTTCACCCCCAAATGAGGAAGTATGAATATCTGGTCCTCTTTGATCGTTTTTTAATTTACTTTATTCACACTTTCTAGGTATAACTTTAACCATCACTATTTATTTTTTGCTGGGACAGAGAAAGAGATTTGGACTTCTGATGGCTTCTTCCTTCTTTCAAGGGGCTTCTGTGGGTCCTCTCATTGAGCTAACCATTGACTTTGATTCAAGGTACATTATTTGAGAATGTTAGTTTCTCTAATTTAGGATCTTAGAATTTTGATTTGTCAAGTATGAGGAGATATTGTTAGAAGCTTGAGCGTGTTGATGGTTCTTCCTTGACTTTTCAGTATTCCATAGTATACTAACTAGTAAATCCATGTGAATTTGATCTCTTCTGAGAGTTACTCTGAGAATGGATGGCAAAAGATTTGATATATGTAAATTTTCAGAGGTTGATCAAGGGGTTAGCATATTAACCTCATGGCTGAATTTCCTCATATGTGCCAGCGAGAAAGTTGACCAGCCAACCTAGTCCTCTACTTAATTTTATTATTTATTTTTAGATTTTGCTTGGGAAATGAGGAATGATGGGATGTCATTTTTCTGAAAATAGGGCATGTCTTAGCAAAATCACATGCCATTTTGTAAGCCAATTTGTCATATGTGTGAAACATAAAATATGCATCTTGAAATTAATTTTGCTAATTCTTGCAAACCTTTAAATTATTTGCTGCACTGGATGCATCCCTTGATATGAATTTTTAATGAAGAGAATCTATGACTTGATCCCCAATATTTGCAAAGGCATGATGGCTATGTTACTTGGTTAAGTTATTGGAGATGCCACAAAGGCATGGCAGCTATGTTACTTGGTTAAGTTATTGGAGATGCCACAAAGGCATGGCAGCTATGTTCCTTGGTTAAGCTATTGGAGATGCAACAAAGAGGAAAACTGCATATGGTCCCAACTTAGGAAGAATGGTTACTTCAATTGTTAGAGAGCTGCTCCCTCTAGAACTAAAATTGAGATTTCCTTGCTATCATGATGGTACTCACAATTCTATGTATGGTCACTCTCCTGTTGCTTATTATGTTTTTATAATTAAGCTTGTCATAATACATCTGTTGCATTGTAATGTGCCAATATTTGACAGCCATAGTTCATCAAAGATATGCACAAGTTAACATTTTTTGCCCTAGAAGTGATTGATTCAATATTTTTATTACGATATGTAGATTCTTCTTTCCTCCAAACTATATAGATCCAATAACATCATAACATGCATTGTCACCTGTGAGCATCACTAGCAACTTGCTACCATGTAAATCTTATGTGAATCTTAAATGACAAAAAAATTATATAGGGATATGAAGTCTACTAAAAAATAAAAGAAGATTGACATTTTATCTGTTAGTTGTATTGGTGTGTATTCGTATGTATATTTTTGTCTATTTTGGTGGAGTAAAGCTGATTCACCACACTATCAGGTGATGTTGTTTTGATACATGCCCCTCAATGTGTGAAGGATGTGTATGATGCTGATGGGACTTTAGTTACAATTTGATATCCACTGATACTTAATAAGCCCCTTTTCAAGTAGACAAAAGAGGTAGTTGGCTTCATTAGCAATTTCCAGGACCTACAAATCTCACTTCACCATATCATCAAGTAGACTGATATATTTGCTTTTTCAAATAGTCTTGCTGCATATAGCATTGATGAGCTTCAATCATAACAGTGTCTTTAAATCTAACTCTTCTCCATCATGTTTTTTTTGTCTTGTCTGTATGTTATATATATATATATATATAATCTTTTTGTGAAAGTTACACAATAATATTTAGTATGTTTAATTTTAACTTCCAAATATAGTGTTGCACTTTCTTTGGTTGTCTGACTGACCAAGGTTTTATGGCCCGACGGGACGGAGAGCATCCCAACCGTCCCATCCCGTTCGTGTGAGAAAATGGGATTAGGATGGGGTCGAGACTCCGAAATTCATCCATACAGGGAGAGAAGAAAGAGAGAAAAAAAAAAAGAAAGATGAAGAAAGGAAAAAAATGAAAGAAAAGAAGAAGAAGAAAAAGAAAAAGGAAGGAAAGAAGGAGGAAAGGAAAGAGAAAGAATAAGAAAAAGGAAAAATAGAAAGGAATGGATAAGAAAATGAAACAAAAAAAAAAAGGAGAAATGAAAATAAAAGAAAAGAAGGAAGAAAAGAAGAAAAGAAATAAAAGAAGGGGAGAGAAAAGAGGATATTTATTGGAATGCATGATCGGGATAGTTAATGCATGATCGGGACAGTTATCGGGACAAGATGGGATAGCGGGGCGTCCTGTTCCATGGAGATACCGAGACACGTCTGTCCCACGGGATTTAAAACCTTATGACTGATAATATGCATCTCATAAATTATTATATAGCATAAAACAACATTTCACTTCTCAGTCTATCCCTTTTGAAACCTGAACTTGATGGTCAACTATTTGGTAACTCATTTTTTGGAACTCATTAATTTTGAAAGCCCTCCATTTTTTGTGGATAATTTTATTAAACAATGCTCTTATAATTCTTTAACAAAATTCTCCATGTGTACTATTTAATTGAGAAATCCTTAGATGATTTAACCAATCATTCACATCTTAGATCCTTGAAGTCACCACACTACATCATGGACATGCTTTTTCGCTTGTAATGATTGTGCTTATGGGATTTTTGAAAAACTAAAATATAAGATTTTGAATATCTTTTCATTGGCCTATAGTTTTGTTTTTTTTTCCCCAGAATCATCTTTCTGATCTTTTCTTGCCTATTATATAGAAGTTGATGGAATTGATAATGCATTGTTGTTTGTTACTTGAATTTTGTGCAGACAATTGCCTTATCATTGATTTGCCCATTGTATTTGAAACTTATCTGCATGTGCTATTGTCCTCATCCTTGTTAATGTTGATGTTTAAAAAGATGGAACTGAAATATGAGGCATTTAAGCTCTCAAGAGGTGTGGAATATGCCTCAAGGTGTACCTGGCGTGAAAGTTAGGATGATGTTTCCTCAGTTTCCGTAGAAAGCATCATGTAAAATATAAATACAGGCTACTTCTTGCATTTTATTGTTAGTTTACATTTTATGCAGCTATGCTCACACGATCTTTTGAATGTGGTACATTTGGTTATTTATCATATAGACTTAGCAGTGAGCCCAATGCCTTTTGCAGTGTTTGGCCTGAGGCTTGCAGCAAGTTGTTCAAATAAGTTTTATGATAATTATCTATTCATCATTGGCGTCAAGGACATAGTGGGTTAGTAACTGTGTGTTACTATCTGAATTTTCAGCATACTTCTAACTGCATTTGTGGGGACCGCTCTGGCCTTCGGATGTTTTTCTGGAGCAGCCATTGTAGCCAAGCGGCGTGAGTACCTTTACTTGGGTGGCTTGCTTGCTTCTGGCCTTTCAATCCTCTTCTGGTTGCAGTTGGCAGCATCCATCTTTGGCCACTCTGCTGCTACATTCAAGGTTGAGGTAAGCTGTTGGCAGCATATATAATTGTTGGTGACTATATATTGATTATGACTTTTAGCTTCTCCGTGCCTAGTAGCTTGCTGATGATGTTTTCTTGGCAGCTTTACTTTGGACTGTTGCTATTCCTGGGATATGTAGTCTTTGACACCCAGGAGATCATTGAGAGAGCACACCTTGGAGACCTGGATTATATCAAACATGCCCTGACGCTCTTTACGGACTTTGTTGCAGTTCTTGTTCGTATTCTCATCATCATGGTAAGTGTTCAAAAGTTTGTTGCTTTTTTCTCAGAAGAAATTGTCCATTTTGTGTTTTTTTGAGCATTAGTTATGGCTTCTTTTGCATATCAACCCAACTTTAAATTTCTATTCCTGCAGCTGAAGAATGCATCTGAGAAGTCTGAAGATAAGAAAAGAAAGAAGAGATCATAAAGGTTGCCACAGAATGAAACCAGATATCATAAACCTAGTTGCTATGGCATCATGAATGCATAGCATTGCCTCTACGTTTTTCTCTTCTCTATGAAAACGGTAACCGTATGCTATAACAACAAAATTTGGTCAAGTTTATTTCTTTTTCTTGGAAGTATAGTTTGTTTTCACAGCCGGTGTGTCGCCTGCTCATGTCTGGAAGGGACATCTATGTTTGGTTTTGGTTTTGGTTTTGGTTTTGATCTTGCCAATATAGAAACTTGTTTGGGAAGGGAAAAAAAAGTATAAATCAGAAGTTGCACTGCTGCCCTGCTTTGTGATGTTTTTGTATTTGTTGCATGATTAGTATGTTCTTTTTCCTTTTTTTTTTTTTTTAAATATATATCTTACATGGAGTGGCACGCCATTTTAAAAGGTATGCTCTTGAACATTTGCTTAGATCATGTAGGGTTGCTTGTTACCACAGTTTATGCACATTTGTCTATTTCTTTATCCATTGAACTTACAAGATGCCTAATGTGGTGGTCTTTTCTTATTGTCAATTTCTTCCCTAAAAGAAAAAGGGAAGACAAAATGGATGACCCAGAGAAAGAGAATCCAAGAAAAATAAAGAAGGGAAACATAGACTCGGTTATGGAGTTGGGGAAATGCTGGGCAGCCATCCTGTGTCAGGAATGAATGAATGAATGATACCCCTGCCCCGCCACCCCAACCCCCGAAACCAATTGAGCAGGTCTTGTATGTAGATCAAAAGGTGGCCGCTACCTTGAAATTGTTCAAACTATTCCAACGGTAATGGAGAGACATAATATGGAAAGTATGATGTTTCTTTGAGGGATTAGTGGTGGTATAGTTTTTGCAGCCACATCAAGCTCCCTGAAAGTTCTGTATGGTGCCAAGTCGTTTAGATTTATCCAGCACTATTGTTTCAGAATGATTTTTTTTTTTTTTTTTTTGGGCATTTCTTTCGAGCCAGAATCTTCAGAAGGTGCACATTACAAGTATATTGCATATTTGCACGTTTGCCTTTGTAAGTTTAGTGCTCTTCAAATCTTTCCTGACTTTCAGGAGGGAAGGTGTCAATCCCGACACCAATTCTATGAAGTGTTTCCAAATTGAGATGGCAAAATTACGAGGATCAGCAAGCGATCATGGGTATCGTCTGCTCTTCACTAAAATAATTGTATGCCGGTTCCAATTTTTCTTCTTTTAAGTAACCAACTGTTAAGATCTTGTTCTGAATGCGATACTGGAAGACGAGCTTCAGCTTACTAATTTCTCCTGGAATTTATAGGCTTGACTAGAAGATAAGATACATCATTTGATTGAATCCTCTTGAGTCGGTATTTAAATAGCTGATTTAATGAGCCATTCACAATTTGAATTAGTTGACATTTAAGTAAGAAGCCTCCTAACGATAGATTCAGCTCTGAAAGCTTTTGAGCCTTCTTGAAGCGACACAATAGTTAAAAGCAATCGCTTGGTAGAGAATTTCATATTTCCAAACATATTCAGTTGCAAAATGAGGAGTGGAAAACAAGGATTTTAGATATGCTTCATGTTGATGCTTTTATATTGCCTTGGTATTCAGCGAGGTGGGAGAGTTAGTCCATTCTTAAGCTGCTCAAGAAGAGTTAAAAGATGCTGTGCATGATGTGACACTAGTTACAGTGTTTTTTTTTTTTGGGAATCTACACTAGTTACAGTGTTTTTTTTGGTAAAAAAAAAAACATGGGAATTAGTTCCATGTTTAGAGGAAGATGCATGGAGATACAGAGCATGATGGAAGGAGCCACATGGTTCAGGTGTGCTATCAAAGCAAAAGTGCTAGAGCGTCTATTAGGGTGCGGCTAGATGCAAGTGTATAATTGCATGGCCGTGCAGAAGTGGTCATGCAAGTTCATAGGTGCAAGCACCGCAGCAAGCGATAATTGGAAAATATAACCGTTGGATATTCATTGGTCTCAGTTAGATGTTTGACAGAATCTTAATATGACAACCATGGAGTGAACCCTCAGGGAAGTGTTTAAGACATCATCACCTTCAGCACACACTCTTCCCTGGTGAGGAGTCATTTGCACGAAGTCTTCAGCGTGGACTTCCCTTGAGGGGGGAGCGTAGGAGGTGCATTGTAGTTTAGCTAGGATTTTATTCTTACTTGTTATTTATTTCATTGTTATCCTAGTTAGTTATCGCCATGTTATCCAAGCTAGGATAGGCTCTCTTTTAGTGGGATAGTTGGAGCAAAATTTGGCTCGAGTTTTAATGGACAGGAAATTTTTATTTTACATAATTAAGCAATCAGTCTCATCTTTGTTTGAGTTTGTAGAGGAGTCTAGAGTCTCCTGACATGTGAGTGGGGATCTCTATTTCCTGATGTATGTTCCATTGCAGCAGAAGCCAGGAGCTTTGATCGGCTTTCAAGATTTATTTATTAATAAAATTTATTTATTTTCTTCTTTCAAATTTTACCTTTTTCAATATTTTTTATAATTATATATATATTATTATTATCGCTTATTCATGATAATTCTGAATCTGCCGATCTTATTTTACAAATGATTATACCGTTCTACATATTAACAGATATTTTATAATTTTTTTTATGTGATATTAGAGCCAACGTCCGATTCCTAATGAAAGTAATCTAGTTCCCTTTGTATGGCCATTCAAGGCAAGATCCTAGCTGCAAATGTTCTTGCTAAACGAGACTAGCCTAGGCCTGGCTCTCATGTGCTTTGCAACCAATCATAAGCCCCTCCAACCATCTCTTCCATACTTCATTGAAGTATGGAGCGTATTAAATTTTTGACTGGACATCTCCTTTCTACATAACAACATGGAACCAATTTGTTTGCCACCCTGGCTCGGTTCACAAAGCTTCAACGCCGGTCGGAAAGTAATGGCATTTGCAACACTGGACGCAAGCCGTAAGTCTCAAGGAGTATGCATATAGCTAACAACATCTCGGCAATTACATCTTGTTGTGAATACAGTGACCGGGTTGCAATCGAGCAGATTCAAAATAGAACAGCGAGAGACTCAAGTTTGTCTCAAATCAAAATTCTTAAAATTGAAATTCAAGTCCAGATAGAGCATATCTTAATATCCAAACACCAATCCTACTCAATAAAAAAAATAATAATAATACATTGATCAAATCATATTCAAATTTGAATTATAAAAATAATTAAAAATATATATATTATATTATATTATTTAAAATTTTTATTAATAATATATATTTTAAATAAAATAAAAATATTATTATAAATATTTATGTTTGATTAAATTCATAAATATTTTAGTCAAATATCCTGTCATTCGAGTTTGACTCAATCACAATAATAATTGAGTAGAACACAAACTCGAGACGAATTCCTGCAGCTTTGTTCGGATCGTTTGCACCTCACTCATTGAACAACAAGCAAGCAGCACAAATATTTATAAAATATTAATTTATACTTTCATATGATATATAAAATATAATTTTTTAAAATAATATTTAATTATATTTATCTATTTTATTGTGTCTTTCTCCGATTCATCCGTGGGAGCCGGCAGAGAGCGACAGTTGATTAGGGAGGCTTTGGCTCGGGTTTGGTCCTCGTCAAATTCTTTGACGATCTGATGCAGTCATGCAGAGCAAGTTCCCGTCCTTGATCTTGCGGTCGGATCCAAGAAACGCTGGGGCTTTAATGCCCCAGCCATTTGAACTTTATGAAGCCTACGCTTCTCAGAAATGAAGAGCCATCCCTAAAATTTATTATCAAATAATGTGGCAAGCATTAGGCCGAACCCCCACACGCAATCTTAATTGGGTAAAAAAGGGACCCTGTGACTTAGCGGGAATAAAAAAGAAAAAAAAAATGTCACGCATGAATTTTATATCAAAAAAATATATATAGATGACACGTAAACTTCTTTTATTGGTGCATTCACTGATAACTTACACTACCCATGCTGACATGATCTCTTCCGAGACACCCTAGCAGCCACCCGCGGGGTGCTCTTGATGCACTGCCGCTCGTGCTCCTCCACTTGGCGGCCGCCGCAGCCGCCGCCGCCGTCGCCGTCGGAGATGGAAACGGAGATCAATCCGTCGTCCTCCACCGGCACCGCCCCGTGCGGCGGGGGCACGGGGAGGGAGGGCTGGCAGAGAGCGACATTAGCGACGACACCGGTGCCGAAAAGGATGCAGATCCTGAGATTCCACAGTCGGGCACTCCCTCGTCGTCTCTCGCATCATCGTCGATGAGCCTGCAATGCTCGTCGGGCCCTGGGTGTGGTGGCTGTGAATTAGCCTTCTTGGTGCTTAGTGGGGAGGTTCTGCCCCTCCGGTGGGTGCCACGTGGCTTTCTCTTATTTTTCCCAACACCACACACACACACACACACACACACACACACACACACATATATATATATATATATATATATATATTAGATTAGATATATTATCTTTGTCAACATTAAAATAATAATAATAATAAATAAATCAAATACCTTCCTCTTTGCAAACGTTTGGGGAACCAATGGGGGCGGTATATTAGTGCTCCCCGTTTCGTCATCCCCACACTTCATCGCTCTACTTTCCCCTTGGGCCCTTGACCATCCCCTCACCCGTCTCTCATGGGCGCGGAAATCCCAATCCTCTCGCAAACCCAGCAAGCAGAGAAAAGTCTCTCCCTCCTCTCTTTCCCTCTTCCCCATACGTACGAGCATTTCCAATTCCATGGCCTTATTCTCCCCAATTCCCACCGCCCTCTCTACCTTATCCTCGAAATGTTCTCTCTCCACCAAACCCCACTTCACTCTTCCAACCCGGAGAAATCTCTCCTTGTTTGTCACAAGATCTTCTGCAGATAAAGGAGAAGGGATGGTGGGGTCTGCTGCTGTAGGGGAGAAGGTGGAGAAGAAGAAAGAATCCCCTTCTCCTGATTTGGAGGAGAAGAAGGAGGAGTCTCCTCTGGATTCTAGTGGTGCTGCGGTGAAGGTGGAAATACCCAAGTTCAAGGACCCGGGATGGGTGGGAGGAACCTGGGATTTGAAGCAGTTCGAGAAGGGTGGCAAGATTGACTGGGATGCTGTCATAGATGCTGGTGGGACTCTAGTTATAGTTTAAATTGCGTCTTTTATAATCATATTAGAACTAGGTTTGACATTTGTTTTTTCTTTTTATTTCTGAGCATGTGTGGGGTCTTTGTTTCAAGCAAAAGTTTTATTTTTATCCATGGATTCTTGGGTTTAGTTTCTAGATTTTGGTTTATTTTTGCTTATCCTTCATATTGATAGCTTTTTTTATAATCCTTATTTTGATTGTTTGCTGTAAGAACTTAATTTGACTGAAGATTTTCTAGTATGAGTTTTCTTAATTGACATTGGATGCCAGTTCTGGGAGAAGAAAAAGGGAACTAGTGATGACCTTGTTGTTGTTCTTAGTAATTATCAAGGATGCGCAAAATTTCTGGAAATATGGTGAGAGATTAAGAGGTATAGACAATTCTTCAGTTGTATTAGATGTTGAATAATCCTTTGATTGGGCTGGGATTTTTACAAAGTCGATAATAAAATCTCTTATCATAACTGTATTGCATGTTTCATCATTCGATCGTTAAAAGAGCTTAGAAAATTTTAGTTAGATGAAAGGCTTATAACCTTACGATGTCTAGTACTTTGATAGAGATGTGTCATGCCCGAAAGCTCCTAGAACAGAGAAGATCAAGAAAAATAGAGAGAAGGAAGGGCTCTTGGGTGATGGCAATTGACTGCAACAGTTCGGTGGCTGCCGGAGGTGAGAAAGAAGGGAAAGGGAGAGGTAGGGCTTCGGTGATGGGTCAACAGAGAGGGGGCGGTGGGGTTTAAATAGAGAAATTGGAAGAGGATAAACATCCATTCAACAATTGATAAGTCTGGCCGTTCACTGATGTAATCCATTCAAATGGCCTTCGGCTGTCCCTCACTGGCGCACGACTCTCCTCCAGCGCTTCCACGGCCTTATCCTCTCCATGGATGAAGATTGAGTAGGGGATTAAGGTTTCCTCGTTTCGATAAACTCCTTCTTCTTCTTCTTCTTTTTTTTTGAAAATCTCTGGTGAAGTCGGCAAGGATTGCCGACTTCAAGTTGAACCAGGTCCAATCGGATTAGTTCTCACATTCTCCCCCCTTATAAAAATTTTGTCCTCGAAAATTGAGAAATCTAGATTCTCCAAAGTTAAAGGTGCTCAACCCAAAAATTTACATATACAAATTTGTCCAGCTTTAGTATTTCTATCAAACTAAACGCATGATCACATTACTAAAATGCTCGCAAGCAATCAGACCCATCGAATCAACTACAATATTCATACATATTTTTATACCAAAGCATTGATTTTTTTCAAGAATACTTCGTAATTCAGCACCTCCACATCAATTTTGGAATTTTACCCCTATGATATACAATCAAAGATCTCATCTCTTCTTGATCAAAATCAGTGTGATTACCATATCAAAAGCTTTCAATCGCATTAGGATTAAGATATAGACTAATAAGATCGGCACTGATTAAGTGATCAAGACTCTGAGGTTGAGATAAATGCATGTTCATTTAAGATTAAGTTGGGATCAATTAGATGCAAAACCCTTACAACAAGATTGATTTTTAAAATCAATTGTATTTGGAGTGGATCTTGAAATGAATTCGGCATTAATACTATAAATGAAGTTTGATTCCATAAAAGATAATGGCCCACCTTGATTATAATCAAATCATCAGATGGCTGGAAAGCGATCATGATTATGTAGTAATGGTTTTAGGCAACGATGATCTATCATGATTATAGAAATAATCTTAGAATTGAATCATAAAAATTAAATTTGAGAATATAAAATATCGATATCTTGATTGTTATGTCAGAGTTGAGGTCATAAGGAGGAAAGGAATCACATTGGATTTATTTTGATACTTGATAAATAAAATAAATTCAATTAATGATCAACAACCATAGATATAAGGTAGTCAAAACTTTTCTTAGCATAACTAATATGGTCACATCAGGACTAGTTTGAGAATTCATAGTGATTAAAAACCTCTTTTATTGAAGGATCATATCTTTCATCATAATATATTTGAGACCATCATCTATATTGTCGGTCAATTTTAAATGACTCAACCACCATACTTCCACTCCATTTCTTAATGATTCTAGCTTTAAAATTCTATGAAGTCCAAGCAAAGATTTTGTTGTCATTGGATCGTAATTATTCATCAAGACAATTGCCATGTTTATACCATTATATGATCAAGATACTAACTTTTAAATTTGATTTGAGTCAAGCCAATTTTGGATTATCTTGACAATCCGATTAGACAATTCAAAATCAATCTCTATCTTTTGAGAAAATCAACTCCTAACTTATTCATCATGATCTTGTAACTTGCTAGAGCATAGTAATTAGAGAGGCGAAACAACTTTAGAAAATCCACTCACAACATCAAGTAAAAGAAATTATTCTTGATAACTATTTATAAAATACCCTTCCAATACTTAGATCCTATCATGATCATAGAAGTCTTTCTTACTCGCAATATATTTGAGTAATCATTCGATTACCTTTTGATGAAGATCCTAAGCCATCCTTGTGCGTTTATACTAGACGTGGGTGCAAATCCAGATTTGATTAGGATTTCATCATATTGATGATTTGATTTGAAATCCAAATTTGATTAGAATTTTTTTATATTGGTGATTTGATTTGAAATCTTGGTTTGATTAGGATTTTTTTAAATTATTGATTTGATTTGCAATCCTGATTTGATTAGGATTTCCTCAAATTGCTGATTTGATTTGAAATTCTAATTTGATTAGGATTTTTTTAAATTGCTGATTTGATTTGAAATCTTGATTTGGTTAGGATTTTCTTAAATTATCGATTTGATTTGCTTTGGTAGATTTGAAATCTTGATTTAGTTAGGATTTTTTTAGATTGCTAATTTGATTTGCTTTGATTTTCCTTGTTTATAGGATTCTATATGTATTTCCTTATTTTGTTAAGTGATGTTGCTTAATTTACTACTTCCAATTATGGGATTATAAGCCTATAAATACGGACTCGTAAGACATCATCAATATGTTATGAATGATTAAGAATCAAAGTATTTTGCAAAAGTTTCTGTCTATCTTCTCTGAGTACTCCTAAATTTTTTTCTTATCTTTGCTCTGCCATTTATCTTCTTCTTCTTCTATCTTGATTCTGCATCAATTGGTATCAGAGCAAACTGTGATCCACAACCATTGTTTGCTTCACATAAACAACTCACCACTATCACTACCACAGAACTTCAATGCCCTTGCCACCATCGGAATCATCAATAGCCATCGCTATCACCATCATCAATTTCAGAAGGTGTCCATCGTTCATTCGCCGTCAGAATCCAAGCCTCCACCACTAATCATCGACATCTTTAATCCTTGTCGCACCCAGAAGGCCCACTCTCTTCCCTCTCTGCTGCTGTCGTTGTTCTTTAGGTTGACCCAAACTCAGATCTAGATCTGTACCCACAATCAGATCTGGATCCAATCCAGTTTAAGGCTTCAAATCCGAATCCAACCGGCAAAAAAAAAAAATCTATTTGAAGAAAGTATGCACTTTTGGATCCTTGGAACTCTGATGTAAGGTACGTTTTCTCTATACTTGAGATCTATAACTAATTCCATATTAATTGATAAACTTGCAAATTGCAAAGGGGTCCAAGTAAACCGCTAAAGCCTATTTGTCTTTCTTTTTTATTCAAATTCCTGCTTGCTTGCACCATATTCACTTAGATTTTTAGGATTCCTTATTTCTACTTGTTTGAAAAAAAAATCGCATATCACTTCACATAGTTGCAGTTATTAATTTCATGATTGTTGCAAGAACAACATAGCACTTGGGGAATTATTACTTGTTGCAATTTGAGTCCAAAATCCAGCCTTCATCTTTTTATCCAAACTTCTCAAACATTATTTTATTGAGAATACGATGATCATTCGAGATGTTTCCAATGCCTAAGATGCGTTGGATAAGCGTGTCGATACTATTGTACATAAAGTCGATACTTTCCAAGCAACCATGGATCAATTTCGAAAAGAAATGACTAAACATTTTTTTCAATTACAAGTTGTTGTAGACAAACGTCACTCTAAGGGTAACTCTTCAGTTTCTCTGAATGTTGAGTATGCTGGTAGCATAAGTAATAGGCATCACACCATAGGAACTTCAGATGATAACCTAGGCTTGCTACCTACTCTCATTCGTCAGGTTTTCTTGACATTAAAAGCAGAAAAATTATATGTCAATCTCAAGAAATACTTTTTATGTAGACTCAGGTTGTCTTTTTAGAATTCATTGTCACGACGCAACGTATTACAGCTGACCTCGAGAAAGTGAGAGCTATTAGAGAGTGGCCCGAACCAACGACTCTTTCTGAGGTTTGTAGTTTTCATGGGTTGGTCACCTTTTATGGGCGATTCATTAAGGATTTTAGTACTATTATGGCTTCCATCTAGTGAAGGGCACTGGACCGTGGCTGGCACGGCCTGATCCAGGCCCAGCGGGCTTGAGGCTAAATAGGCCGTGCCAGGCATGGCACGATTAGCATCAGGCCCCAGCCTGGCACGGCCCTAGGCCTGGTGGGTGGCAGGCCATGCCTGGCACGGTCCATTGGCCTGTGGATCTCTTTTTTTTAAAAAAAAATTGTAAACGGGCCATGCCAGGCACGGCCTGTTTCTAGCCATTATAGGCTGTGCCAGGTACGGTCCGTTACGGGCATGGGGTGCAGGTGCAGCGGCCGGGGGAGGACGGAGGGAGTTCTGGGGGGGCGGCTTTGGCGCAGACAGACGCTGGGGCCTGAGGGGAGGAGAGGGAGGGTGGTGGTCACACAGAGCCGGAGGCGAACAACGGGTGCGGCACGGACAGCGGTGGGGCGAGACTGCAGTGGGTGCGGTGCGGACAACCGCGGCGGGTGCCTCGCGAGGGGAGGGTGGAGGGGGTTCTAGGGGGAGGCTTTGGCACAGACAGACGTTAGGGCCCGAGGGGAGGGGAGGAAGGGTGGTGGTCGCATGGAGCTGGAGGTGGACGGCGGGTGTGGCGCTGACGACGGTGGGGCGGGGCCGTGGCGAGTGTGGCGTGGACGACCGCCCCCGCAAAACCCCCTTTGCCCTCCCTCGGTTGCTGCGCCTGCACCACCACCCCAAACGGGCCATGTCATGGCACGGCCCATTTCAAGGGGGCCCGGGCTGGCACGCGGGCCGTGTCGTGCCTGGCCCACGGGTTGTGCCGGCCCAGTCCCTTATGGGCCGTGCTGGGCTTGGGCCGTGGGCCACAAAACCCCAGCTCAATCTGGCCCCCCTCTTATGGATCGTGCCAGGCACGGCACGGCACTGTAGCTGACCGGCACGGCCCGTCTCGTGCTAGGTCAGGCAGTGTCATTGGCGGCCCGGCTCGTTGTCCATCTCTACTTCCATCACTGATAGCATGAAGAAAGAAAAATTTAAATGGACTGATGCTGCACCCACAGCCTTTAGCATGATCAAGCAAAAGATGACTGAGGCACCCATTTTGAGACATCTTGGTTCTTCTAAACTCTTTAAGGCTGCCTGTGATGCATCTGGAATAGGCATTGGAGGTATTTTGAGTCAAGAGGGACATCTAGTCGCATATCTCAGTAAAAAACTCAATGAAGCTAAGCAGAGGTATTCCACATATAACAAGGAGTTTTATGCTGTTGTGTAGTCCGTGAGGCACTAGAGGTATTATTTGTTATCTCAAGAATTTGTGTTGTACTCTGATCATCATGCACTCAAGTACTTGAACTCCCAAAAAAAATTGAGTGCCAGACATGCTTGATGGATTGAGTTTTTCTAGATGTATACATTCATTCTTAACCATCATCCGAGAGTTGAGAACAAGCTATCTGATGCACTTAGTCGATTGGTACATCTCTTGCATACTATAAGTGCTTAGGTGGTATGGTTTGAGAGATTGAAGGATGAGTACATCACTTGTCCTGATTTTGGACTTATATATCAAGAGATCATGGATGGTAATTGTCGTATGTAGATTTTCTCATCTGAAATGGTTATTTAGCGGTCTTAAGCTATGCATCCTCGCACTTCATTTAGAGATTTTATTGTTTAGGAGTTGCATGTCGGTGGCCTTGCTGGTCATTTTGGGTGTGATTATTGACTTTCTTTAAAGAAATATGTTGCTCGAATTGGGTCCCAGTATCGCAATTGTCAATTAGCTAAGGTTAGAAAAAGAAACACTGGTTTGTACACATCATTGCCTGTTCCACACATACCTTGGCATGACCTTAGCATGGACTTTATTCTCGAATTGCTTAGGACTGTTAGAGGTCATGATTCTATCTTAGTTGTTGTGGATAGGTTTTCTAAGATGGCCCATTTCATATCTTGTGCGAAGATAACTGATGCCTCACATGTGGCCAAGCTATTCTTCCGCAAGGTTGTTCAATTGCATGGCTTACCTTCTTCCATAGTATCTGATAGAGATGTCAAGTTTGTAAGCTATTTTTGGAAGACACTTTGAAAGTTGTTTGGGACAACTTCAAAGTTTTCATCTGCTTTCCATCTTTAGGATGATGGACAAATTGAGGTTGTTAATTGTAGTTTAGGAGATTTGCTTAGATGTGTTGTGGGAGAAAAATTAGGAAATTGGGACTTGTTGTTACCTACTGTCGAGTTTGCCTATAACAACTCTGTTAATAGGACCACTGGTAAGTCTCCTTTTCAGATTGTCTTTGGTTTAGCCCCTCACCAGTCCATCGACCTTGTGCCCTTACCTTATAATTTTCGGCCTTCTAAATCTGCAGAATCCTTTGCTCATCATATTCGAAACCTTTATGCTGAAATCAGGCGTAAGATTGCAATGAATAATGAGACTTATAAACTTGCTGTTGATGTTTATCGCAGAAACAGATTTTAATGAGGGTGATTATGTAATGGTGCGTGTGCGTCTTGAGCGTTATCCTAAATATTTTTTCAAAAAATTGCATGCTAGAGCTTCTAGACCTTTTCGTATCATTCGTAAATTGGGACCTAATGCTTATTTGCTTGATTTATCTTCTGATATGACTATTAGTCATATTTTCAATGTGGAGGGTTTGTTTTCTTATCGAGGTACTTTCGAGCATTCCATAATATTTGCAGGTATTTCTATAGGTGGAGGTCGGACTTCTTTTGTACCTATCCCTAAGCTTTCGCCAGTTCATCAGTTAATCTGAGAGTAGATTAAGGGTGTCATTGAGGATGAGATTGTAGGTTCGACATATGGTGGATTCCAACGCTATCTGATCCACTAGAAGGGACGTCCTATCTCTAATGCTACTTGGATTATTGAAGAGGAGTTTCGTCGTCTTGATCGTGATCTTTTAGAGTCATACCAGCATCATAATTCATCGGAGTCGAGTTCTCTTCAGTCAGGGAGAAATGATGGAGATCCTAAGCTGCCCTTATGTATTTATATTAGATGTGGGCGCAAATCCAGATTGGATTAGGATTTTCTTATATCGACAATTTGATTTGAAATCCAAATGTGATTAAGATTTTCTTATATTGGTGATTTGATTTGAAATCCTAACTTGATTATAATTTTCTCAAATTACTGATTTGATTTGAAATCTTGATTTGATTAAGATTTTCTCAAATTGCTGATTTGATGTGAAATCTTGATTTGGTTAGAATTTTCTTAGATTGCTGATTTGATTTACTTTGGTTTTCCTTATTTATAGGATTCTCTATGTATTTTTTTATTTTGTTAAGATGTGTTGCTTAATTTGCTACTTCTAATTGTGGGATTATAAGCCTATAAATACAGGCTTGTAAGAAATTATCAATATATTATGAATGATTAAGAATCAAAGTATTTTGCAAAAGTTTCTGTCTATCTTCTCTGAGTGCTTCTGAATTTCTTCTCTTATCTTTTCTTTGCCATCTATTTTCTTCCTCTTCTTCTTTTGTCTTGGTTCTGCATCACCTTCTTTCTATTCTCTTTATCAACAAAATAATTTTCAACAAATTCTAGATTACTATTACATTCTATAATCATATCAAGATTAAATTGCCAAAATAAATCTTATACTAATACAACGTAGTATAACCCATCTATCATTCAAAGTATACCTCTATATATCAATTGTTTAATCATGATTACATTCTTCCTATAACTAGGCTTGAAGTATTTTACCAGAATCTTAACAATATAAACCTTCTATACTTATCCAAAATAAAGTTCTAAGAAACTCAATTTATATGTGCAAAATAAAATCAGACATTATGAAACAATTTATTATACTTCTAATACCAATATTTATTTTCAGATATTCAATCAAAATCCTAACTCTACCCCACTCTCACTAATCTAAGTTCTCATGGTCTTAAACCTAAGCTCTGATACCATTTTGTTACACTCGAAAGCTCCTGGAACAGAGTAGATTAAGAAAAATAGGGAGAAGGAAGGGCTCTTGGGCAACGGCAATTGATTGCAACAGTCCGGTGGCTGTCGAAGGTGAGGAAGAAGGGAAAGGGAGAGGTAGGGCTTCGGTGATGGGTCAATAGAGAGGGGGCGGTGGGGTTTAAATAGAGAAATTGGAAGAGGATAAAGATCTATTCAACAATTGATAAGTCTGGCCGTCCACCGATGTAATCCATCCAAACGGCCTTCGGACATCCCTCACCGGCGCATGACTCTCCTCCAACGCTTCCACGGCCTTATCCTCTCCACGGATGAAGATTGAGCAGGGGATTAAGGTTCCCTTGTTTCGATAAACTTTTTCTTCTTTTTTTTTTTTTGAAAATCTCTAGTGAAGTCGGCAAGGACTGCTGACTTCAAGCTGAACTGGGTCCAATTGTACCTGTTCTCACAAGATGTGTATAACAAGCCTTTGCAGATGACATCCTTCACAGTTGATAAAAGGTTACCACATATGGATCTTCTCTTCTAAATCAACTAAGACAAGGAAGTCCCATGGTGCCAACCATGTCTCTGGGGCATGTGGATGTGTTCTCTGATTATCTGTCTCCCCACTAGGTTAGCACGTTTCCTTCTTCGTTGCCCTTCGAAGTGAGATAACCTACAAAAGGAACAAAAAGAGAGAAAATGGTTAAAATGATATTAAAGTGCAGTATCTGCTCAGTGATTTATAATAAAGGAAAAACTAGAATTGAGAGGCAGGCACCAGGTACTGGATGAGGATTCAGGGAACCACTTGGCTGAAATTCTTACATCTGTCCAGAAATTTAAAAGCCCTATGTTAGTTATGAAAAATCTGCAGTGATGCAAGATCTTCGAATAAAGAAGAAAGAGTGAAGGATTAGGAATACCAGTAGGAATTTCCTAGTGGATTTTGAAGAGTGCTTCATCCTTCACACCAAAGCCAAGAGTTGCAATCCTCCTTGTAGAGTGACCTTGCAACAGGGTTCATTTATGTACAAGATGGAGAGGAAAGAGATGACAAGATAAGGTGCATAGAGGCATTGTAAAATGGAAGAAAACAAGGAAATGGTATGTAAAGGGAGACTGAAACAAAAATTTAATCTTTTATTATGTAATTAAACCAAAGAAAAAGAAAAATATTCAAGTTGACACAAAGTAAACCTGTCAATTTAAACCAAAGCAGGGAAATATGCATTAGTTGGAAATAAAAGAGAATTCTAGATGCCACAAAAATGTTGATGCTTCAATTTAAGCTGATACATATAAACCATAAAACAATTATGGATTTTTATTTTAATTTCAAAATTAAATGAAAGTTTCAAAACCATGCATGCGGTTTAAGCTGCCACACACTAGTTATGCAGCGGTTTAAGCTGCCACATACTAACCATACATCAGTAAGAAGGGTTGAGCATGAGTCAGAAAAGGAAACTTGGAACAGACACATACTAGCTGTGTGAGGTTAAGTTGGTATGTACTATATGCTAGTTTAGACTGGAGGCTTTTTCTCTTTTAAATGTTTGTAGGAGAAATGGCAGAAACTAAGCATCTCAAAGTAGTTTTTGGGGCTTCAAATGGACAATGAAACAAAAGGGTCAAGATCTGCATCATGTGCTTAAGGACACCTGGGTGGCCCTATAGAGCATCCAGGAGTGGGGTTCCATAAGGAGAAGCCAACCGCAAGATTCAGTGTTAAGATTTGTAAAATTATTACATGCTTAGAGGATTGCATGTGCTGCTAATTTATTTTATTGTTTGACATGTTTTTGCCGATTGCTTATGGGCCTCAGCATCAAACATCCACCTCTTTCATCCAGGCCTGATACCTGCATTGGTGATGCTATATATTTAAAATGTTTTTCAAAATTTTGCAGTAACATCAAAGTCTGACCTTTCACCTCAGGAATACTTAGTGAATGGGGGACTCACAGCTGGTACCAAATGCTCTGGACAAAGGGCTTAATGGTTATGGCTATGTATTGCTGATTAGAGTGATAATATGCTTTCGCTCCTAGTCTTAAGAGTAGGTTACAGATAGTTTTGCCTTTGTTTCTTCATCACTTTAACACATGCTATATAATTCAGCTATATGGTATCCTCTTGATTCAGTTTTCATGAGTGAGACTATTTTAACTGAAGTGCCTTGAGCAAGGTTTTAAGATTACAGATGTTTATGCAAGTAATGTATTAATATCCCTGTCATTCAAGAATCTGAGACAGAAGCCGAACTTTATGTATCAGTTCTTAGCCATCTTCATGCCTGTTCAATTAGCTATCTTAGTTCTGCTTTCTCTACATCTCTAATGTTTCTTAATTTCCTTCAAACCTTTATAAGAAATATAACAATCTTTTGCTAGTCTTGGTAAGTGCTATCACAATCAGCCATTGTCAAATCCTGCAGGTGATGGTAACATCAAGTTCTAGGGAGTCCCTGGCCTCCTGACCTATTGTTTTGTCAAATGTTGGACTGCACCATATCCCCTATGGTAATTATCATGTAGATTTCCTCTCAAAGTACACTTTAAGAAATATGTGACAAAGAAATCCTTCCTGGCTTATTACTAGTGCCAAACAAACTTGATGAGAAGTATTATAGATTAAAATCCTTTTATTAACATTGCTGCTTTCAGCAAGGAAGGAAGGGTGATTATGTACCTGTCTTAGACATCTTTGAGCTTTGGAAAGGCCACAAGCATATCCATCACTAAAAACTGAGAACTTTGTTCTAACCAGATTTAACAGGCTCCATTCTATTGAAGATCCTATATTGGTAGCATCACTTTCGGGAGCCTGTCTATTGTGGCACATGCTATGACATAAACACAAATATGCAAATGAGCATAAGCAATCATGTTTGGCAAAAAGCCTTTTGTGCAGTACTTCCAGGAAGTTGAATTAGAACTAAAATTGTTGGTTTCTTAACATGACTATTTAATTATACACCATAGTTTTGATGTAGTTCGGGAAGTATAAGTCAATTGCTGTATGAAGTATTACTAGTGGGAGCAGCAGGGCTTGACGCATGTAGCTTGATTCATGAAGATATTTGTCACATGAACACCATGCCATGACTTGGGCATACACTGGATTGATTAATTGTTAAACAACACATGAATATTATATTATAAGCCAATTATAAAAATTCTTAGTGTCACATGTTTTTGCTAATGGACATTTGTTTTTAAAATACATCTTACATTTGGCATCTTGTCCTATACTTTTAGAGGCCAGGAGGAGAAAATGGCTTGAAGATTATCCTGAAGCATCAAGCAATGAGGAGCCCATAATCCTTGATACTTCAATTATACCGTGGTGGGCATGGATCAAAAGGTTTCACCTTCCTGAAGCTGAAAGACTTAATGGTTGGTTGTTGTATATCTTCTGAAATTTTTATATAATTGGTTTTAACATTTCCATCTCAATACACTACCAACATCTGCAATTATGCAGGCCGTGCTGCAATGATCGGGTTTTTCATGGCTTATTTGGTTGACAGTTTAACAGGCTTAGGTCTTGTTGATCAAATGGGGAACTTCTTCTGTAAAACTCTATTGTTTATAGCAGTAGTTTGGGTGCTGCTAATTAGGGACAATGAAGATATTGAAAAACTGAGGAAGATTCTTGACGAGACAACATTCTATGACAAGCAATGGCAAGCAACTTGGCAGGACGATGCTTCTAGTGATTCAAAGAAGTAAACTAAATTTTCCAGAAGTTTCTTCATATGTTGTGCATTTTCACTTTGTAACTTGTGGCAGTTAGAGCCAATGTCTTTGTGATCCAACTTTTTTCATTTTCCAAGACAGATGCACTGTTATGCTTGGAGTTCAGTTAGTGCTGTAAATCTTCTTTCTTTCAAATAACTACTTTCCCAATGAATTTTAGCATCCAGATCCTACTGCTTTTTCGTTATTATGGTTCTTTTCAGGTAAATGCTAAAATTTGATGCTTTGTTTGCGATATGACACAAGACCTTCTGACTACTTTTGCAATCGGTATGAGCAGCAACTTTGTGATCTTAGATATTGGTAGATTGGTGAATGCAAAACCCCCTTCATATATGGTTCTACTGAAATGTTAAATTCTTATAAATACCTCTCATTGGGTTTCATATTCTTTGTAATCTTTATATTTCGGCAACAATAATTGTTCTCACTGATGGGTCTTTATTGTCATTTCGGATTTGTCCAGGACTTCACCATGAATCAAAATATCAGTTCATAACCTGCTGATATTCCTGAGAAGAATGCTGAAGACATAGCATTCTTCCATGGCAAATAGAGATAATGCAACTATTCTGATTGAATCTTTCTAGTCAAAATTTATTTGCTTGCCAAAATTGGGATATAATTTTTGTTATTTGTGTTATCATTTCAGAGATTGATAAGATCCCATCTCATAAGCTAGTTTTCATTGTTGCTCAGATTGTGGATGTGACAAGTACTTGAGGGAAGAAATAATGCATGAGGATATGGATACAAGAGATCAATGTTTAAGCAATTGAATTTACTATCTATATTAGAAGATGAAAAATTGAACACTTAGTATGAGTCTACATTGTGTCGTAGACTAGATTATATACTAACACGTACACGATAACACACATGCATGGACACATGTATATCGGGTGGTTGACAAGCTGAGGTATAAACTGCTAGGTAAACCTGGTGAGACTCAAATAAGCCCTCAAACCATCCTGTGGAAGAAAGGAAATCTCTAGTGCTCTCGTAGCTCGCTCAAGCAGAAAGTTCTTGTAACTCGCAATGGATTTTGAAAATAAGAATGCTAAAAGCAAATAGGAGATTCTGAAAGCAACTAAGAATTGAGAGCAGAAAATCTACACCATGAGTTATGTAGCATCCTCTTACTTCAGTTGTCCTGGGTGAGATTATTATTAACTGGACTACCTTTTACAGGTTTTAAGCATGGGAATGTTTAGACGAGTGATACATTGATACCCTTGTCATTCGAGAAACCCAGAGAGGAGCTGAAATATGTGTATCAGTTTTTAGAAATCTAGGTACGACCTAAAGGAGCTTTTTCAGTTCCGTTATTTAGTTATCTTTCATGTTTCTTAATTTGCTTCAAAATTCTATACAAACCTTCTTTTTTTTTTTTTTAATAAGATAGTTGACTAGAAGATACAGCGATTGTAATTGGCGTTTATATCCTGTCTATACCTGCCAATATCGGCTTTCACAAGGGATCCTTGTCCTCACCCAACACTTCGGCATAACAAGGTATGATCATCTGTTGATTATGTTGCAACTTAGACCCTTGCTTTATGACTTTCCCTCCAATTAATCAAAATGTGCCCCATAACGACCCTCCACCTTTAAAGATTCCACCACAAGTAAAACAGAACCCAAATTCCTAAAATCAAAACGAAAAATACCATCCAATTTTGTCCGCAACTGTTGATGGAATGTGAAAAAGGTGATATATGAGCGTACCAGACTACTAGGGAACATCCATGTTGACAATTGTACCTGCCAAAAGAGAACACTAAACTCTTTTGCTAGAATTTGTCCAACCATTACAAAACAGCATCACGATCAAGCAGTCTCAAATCATTCAAGTAATGGTAACATCCAGCACTGGAGTCTATGGCCATTCTCTTCTTCATCTTCAGATCCAGCTCATCAGCCTGAGCAAAATCGACCCTCGGCAGAAACAACAGTGAAGCACTAGTGTCAAGGAAACTTTATGAGAGGAACATCTGTATTTATAGCAGATAAAAAAATAATTCGTAAGTTTATAGACATCACCACATAATTATATAATGTAGTTCTGTGTGGTTATATAGTTAACATTTTCATTTTGATGCATTCCAACATCTGTATTTATGCAGGCTGTGCTGCAATTGTCTGGTTTTTCATGGCTTTTTTGAATCATTCTTTACAGGCTTAGATTTTGTTGATGAAATGTAGAAATTTCTCTACAAGGCTCTGTTCTTTAAAGCAGTAGTTTTGGTATTGCTAATTAGAGAATTAAGATATTGAAACCCTGAAGAAGATTCTTGCGGAGACAACATCCTCTGACAAACAATGGCAAGCAACTTGGCAGGGTCATGCCATTAGTTATTCCAAGAACTAATTAAATTTTCTAAAACAAGTTTCTTCATATTTTGTGCATTTTTACTTTGTTACTCTGCCTCTTATAGTCTGGCAGCGAGAGCTGTTGTTTTGTGATCCATACTTTTCTTTGAAGATATTGAAGATAAGTGAATTATTACTTGAGTTCAATTAGTGGTATAAATCTCATTTCTTTAGAAGGCCAATTTCTCTTTAACTACCCATCAGTGAATCTTGCATTTGATCTATATTCTGCCATTTTTCCATTATTATTATTCTTTTCAGGTACATGCTAAAAATTAGGTGCTACGTTAAACCTTGAGGTCAAATGAGCAGCAGCTATGTCATATTAGATAGTAGTAGATTGGAGAATTCAAAAACCCTTTTTGTACAAGTTTTATTGAAATATGTTGTATGAATTACCATGGTGCTTGAATATATACATCTCATGTGGTTTCATATTCTTTTGTAATCCTTACTATATAGAAAACTTGTGTAACTATGCCAAATGCAAGCATACATACGCCATGCTTTGGATACTGAATCTATAGTAAATGCACCTATCTTTTAGGTTTCAAAATTAAAGATATGAGATTTGCATGAGAGTGAATTGATGATGTGCAGTGGAAAGCAAGGGTAACGATTATTACATTTGACTTGAAATTTGTATCAATCTTTATCTTTTTTGTTGTGGCCAAAACCCAAGCCAGTGAGGTCGGACTTTGTCTCTCTAAAAAAAAGTGCGGCGAAGGGATCTTTGTCAGAAAATGAGATGGAGTCCTCGGCTAGAGATGAGATGGAAGTACCCTCGGAGGGAGATGAAGTGAAAGTGTTCTCAGCTAGAGATGAGATGGAAGTATCTTCGAATGGAGATGAGGTGAAAATGTCCTCATCTGAGGATGTTCTCAACTGGAGATGTGATGGAAGTATCCTCATCTGAGGATGAGGTGGAAATATCCTCATCTGGGGATGATATGGAAGTATCCTCAGTTGGGGATGAGGTGGAGCTCTTGGCTAGATATGAAGTGCAAGTGTCCTCGATTGGAGATGAGGTGAATTAAGTCCTTGGCTGGAAATGAGGTGGAGCCCTCCTGCGTGCTAGAGCTAGACCTGCAAAATAAATCCTTGATCGAAAAGATTTTTCGATGGAAACCCTCCGACGCTCATATTAGCTTGGAATTGGAGAACAATAGTAAGAGAGAGTATTTCGAGATCTTTCGAGAGCTTATCTTAGGGGTCTCCATGCCCCTCTGTTTATAGAGGCAGAGTTAGAGTTGTATACGCTATGGAGTCTAGCTAGTTTTCGATTATTATGCGTAGATTAAGCTGGTGGAGAGTTATTTCCATTCGGGGCATGATCCAATCACGGGGATATTCTTCCTTATCTGGACTTTTTTGAATTGAAGGAGGTGTGGGATCAATCAATGAAGGCTATTGTGCATCATAGTCGAAGGTCGGCTTGGGCTGACTTGGAGTATCATGGTTCTAGTTAAGATCTGAGCTGAGTCCTAAAGGTGATTATGGCTGACTCTTGCTTATCTCGGCCATATATTTGGCCAAGGCCGATGTGGTGGTCTACAACATTTTTATTTTTTATTTATAGAAATATATTTATTATTTATCTAACTTAATTGACATGGTATTGCTTATGGCTTAGTATAATCTCTTATTTTAGATAAAAACTAGAAAAAACATGTTTATTAAAGATAATAGTGATCATAAAGATGAAGATATCTTGAAATGGGATGCCTGTGTTCCAGTGTAAAGATTTCTTTTCTAAGTTTTATCATTTTGAGGTGTTTGGGGTTTGGGGAGTTAGGCTGGAGAGCTGTAGAGCATAACGTTTAGTATTTTTGTTAATACAATATACTGTGCCATAGCTAGTGAGGTACAAACGGCTATTCATGTTTATGAGTTATATAATGTATAAGAGATTGAGCATGACAAGCATTTTAATTTGGCAATTGCTTAGTTTGATTTATTATTATTTTTTTCTATGACTTTGTTTAGAGATACATGAGGCTAAGTCCACGTAAGATCCATTTTCACCCTATATTTAACTTTTGAACAGATGTTAGATTTTAAGATTTAAACTTGGATTCAACATAATAATTATAAATTTTAAACTAATTTTTGAAGAAATTATTAAATGACCCCGATTCATTAAGGATAAAAGTGGTATGGATATAATCTATTTTTGTATCCGAATCAATCCGGATATGAATAGAAATTTGAGGATCCAACTAATATTCGTATCAATATCCATCAAAGAAAAATGGATATAAAAAATGGATAGACAACTATCTGATCCATATCTGAATATCCAAATTTACATGTAACTTTATTAAAAATTTATATAGCACTTACAAGTAAAACATACAGCTATATAAATATTTTATTAGTTTGATTTATCATCTATTTAATAACATCTTTGATTCTGTAGTCATAAAATTTAATTATCTAAGTTATATATTGTTATGGCGATTACTGTGAGCGTCTCAGATCAGCACTATATTATAAGATATTTCAAGTTCTCGGATCATCAATACGACTATTGACCATCGTATGAGCTGAAGAGTCCATCTCCATGCTAAGCTAAGGCGTCTCCGAGGTCTGACCTGTGTATGAGCTGCTCAACCAACTTATCTTTTTAACGAGCGCGACAGCTATCTATCCCGAATAAATAGAATTTGGCGTAACCATCTCTCCTAATCTTGCAGGAGCGATTAAGAGCTGAATTATTTCGTCTAGTTTGGTATGACCAACGATCCGGCAATCTCGAGATCGTGCAATCTCACAGCTAACAATCCAGTTGTCCGATATCCTTCTATATAAACAACCAAAGCTCCGAGGATCCAGGTAAGTCCAATTAAATCCCTCTTAGAAAACCTATTGCTGCTCTTTTATTCTCTGTTTTTCTGACTTGAGCATCAGAGGGTCCTCACCGGAGCCACAAGCTCTGGTTTGGGACTTATTTTGCAGGTCACTTCAGTGCCAGCAATGCCGCATAAGATTTTCAAGTATCCGTCTACCGACTCCGATCGATTTCAGTAGTAATAGATAGAGGAAGGGCCTACATTCACATTCATGGCTCCAAGACAGACACTTCCCGACTTTTTAATGCCGCCGCTTTCCGACAGATGGCCAGCCAAGCTGACAATCAAGTTCAACCACTGGCGTCGGAAATCCTCCTGTCGATTCAATCGATCGTCCCTCCATTGGTTCAACCGGCCTAGTCGGTGCTAGTCACGGCCGACCAATTCGGCCAGCTCTTCTAGCAAGTTCAACATCTGACGATCGTAATCCAAGCGGTCCAGACTTTTTTCGCACCCTTTCAGGCGATGCCACTGCCTCCCTAGGCTGTCTCTGCACCCCCTACGATGGTGCGTCATACAATTCTCTCGATGGTGCTGCCTATGCCTTCTACAGTGGCATCCCTGCAGAATCCTGTTTTGACTGTGGCTCTACAGCCACCACCTCAAGCAGAGCCGCAGGCACCTCCTCGAAGTCTGGTGAGGAGGTTGACTCATCAAAGTTGCCTTAGGGCCCAGCAACCGATCAGGCGGCGATCTCTAAGCCCACAGTCAGGCCATGACTCGACCCTCGAATGTCGATCTCCTCTGCGCTTCGAGGCTGGTACTGTCTGTGAAGTTGATTTTGAAAGGCAATTTCAGGAGCTCGGCTAGTAGTTGGATCAGAAAATAGAAAAAGCCCTTAACAATAATAGCTCATCGATGCTGCCCTACGAAAGATATAACAGCCAGCCACCCTTCACCTCGAGGATTGTGCTGGAACCACTCTCTCTGTACTTCAAAATGCCTCAGTTGGAGGTCTACGACTGGACCACCGACCCCGTCGATCATGTGAAGACCTACAAGACAACCATGCTCCTTTAAGGAGCATCAGATGCAATTTTCTGTGGAGTGTTCCCTCCAACCTTTAAGGGGGCCGCTCGGCAGTGGTACTCGAGTTTGAGGCAGACGTTTATCTATTTCTTTGAGGACTTGTGCCGGTCTTTCATCAGTTATTTCATCAGCAGTCGGCGACAATAGAAGTACTTTGACTACCTCCATACCATCAAGAAAAAGAGAGTGAGTCAATCTGCTCTTTTATGAACAGATACAACGTGGCAATCCTGGAGGTTCAAAATCTGAACCAATCGACCGCAATGACCGCAATGATGAGCGATCTGCAGAAGAACGACTTAAAAAAGTCATTAGTTAAGACTTATTCTCGGGATCTCTCAGATATGCTTATCCGTGTGGAGAAGTATGCCCGTATGGAAGAGATCTTTGTCGATGATACTCCTGTCAGTTCAGCTACGGCAGGATCTAGTAAGGAGCGCCATCCAAGGTGAGAAGAGAAAAGATGCCAGCACTCCCGATCTTTGCCCCGGAGATAGAATAATGGGGGTTGAAATCGTCGATCCCGCAGTCTTCCGAGAAGGGTTCGGCAACTATCACCTCTTGGACAGTACAATAACTACACATCCCTGACTATTTCTCGAAGAGAGGTGTTGTTACAAGTGGAGCCTGAGTTATCCAAATCTCGACTGATGAGAATAAGGTCAGAATACTGTCGAGACCTGAATAAATACTACTTTTACTATCGTGACCATGGTCATGATACTGAAGACTGTCACCAGCTTCGTAATGAGATCGAGAGGCTTGTCAGACAGGGGCGGCTGAATTATTTTATCTAGAGAGCGGCCCCTCAACATTGAGTTCTGAAAGTTTAGTAGCCACCCCCTTTGCCTCCGCAGCCTTAGCCGTAGCAAGCCCCAGCGTGGCAGGAGCGGCAGCAAGTCGAAGGGCAAATGGTGGAAGAAGAGTGACCCATCTGAAGAGAAATCCACATGATTACTGGGGGGGTCGTTTGAATCAGAAAAGTCCCTCGACTTACAACGCCATCTTCGATCGTCCTAGTCTGTAGATTTTGAAAGCTGACATCTCAAGCTACCGTTTGGTGATGAAGTTTCTGACCAAGCACGGAGTGGGGTAGATCTAAGGCAACCAAGCTATGGCTCGTGAACGCTTGCTGCCAAGCTAAGAAGTAGAGAATCAACCGACCCCGGTAGAGATCCAGTCCGAGCACTCGATAGGCTTGGATGCTAGGGAGGACCTTTTAGATATCCCGTTGAGAAAGGAGAATCTGAGCCAGATGATGAAGATCGGCTCATGACTAGATAAAGTAACCAAATACCGGCTAATTAATCTTTTGCAAGAAAATACAGATCTTTTTGCCTGATCTGCTGCAGATGTGTCTGGCATCGATTCTGAGGTGATATCTCATTACCTAAGGATGGACCCAATCTATCGATCGATAAAGTAAAAGAAGTAAAGTTTTATCCTGGCTAAGCCAAAAAAGTTCCAAGCTGATGATTTGGTGCTACGGCAAACCAAATTCTCATAACCTACCAAGCAGGTGCTAGAAGGAGGGCTATCGTCCAACTGAAGGTCCTTATCGGATGGATGAAGTGGGACGCCCAGGAACTTATAGGCTAAAGTAGCTCGATGGGACTCCAATCTTCAGGCCATGGAACTCAATGAACCTCAGTATATATTACCAATGATGTAACATTATTTTTCATGAAAATAAAATTTACAGGGCCATCAACTTATGATGGGCGCCCAAGTCCTCCAAGAATTACCTCCTCCTACTTAAGATTCTGAACTATAACTACGGTTAAGTAACGGGAGGGCAAACTTTTCTGACTCTCGAGAACACCTCACTGACTTCGAGATGGGGTTAACTTACTAGATCCCTGCAGAGTCCAAGTCGCACAAGAAGTGGAGGAAGACTCTTGAGGAAATCTTCGGAGAGATAACTAATCAGACCCTCAGGATGCCGTCGAGAGTGCAAGATGCCGTAGGCACAAGCTCATCACTGGCATATACTATCTCTTGCGCGAAGACGAGAAGTGTTAGATGTCGTAGACACAAGATCGTTGCAGGTACACAATGCCACTTATGAGGGCTAACTTATCAGACCTTTGCAGCACCCGAGTCGCATGAGAAGCAAAGGGAGACCCTTGAGGGAAACTCCGAAGGGATAACTAATCAAATCCTCAGGATGTCGCCAAGAGTGCAAGATGTCGTAGGCACAAGCTTGCCGCTGGCACACATTACCTCTCGCACAAAGATGAGAAGTGCTAGATGCCATAGGCACAAGATTGCCACAGGCACACAACACCACTCATGAAGGCAACTTACCAGACCCTCGAGAAGACCTCGACGACTTCGAGGTAGTGCTAACTTATCAGACACCTGCAGAGACCGAATTGCATGAAAAGTGGAGGGAGACCCTTGAGAAAATCTTCAAAGGGATAACTAATCAGACCCTCATAATGCCGTCAAGAGTGCAAGATGCCATAGGCACAAGCTTATCACGGGCATACATTGCCTCTTCAGAAGAAGAATAAAAAGACGGACAATGTATGGCTGGAGGTATTACCTTAACAGTACTCCTTTGGATCTCAGATTTCATCTAAGAAATTCAAGTCTAGATCCGAATATTTGGCAGCACAACTTGGGCTCGAATAGACTGCCTTCCGGTGTCATAGGCATCGATGGAATATTCGACTCTTTTTTTCTCATATTCTTTTAAGATCCGAAAGTCCTCCATAGCCTTAGAAGCAACCTCGACCATTCGCTTCTCCTCCACCTCCAGTTGGGCCTTCAGCTCTCTTATTTCCTTTTGCAGGTGAGAGTTCTCCTCACGAGCGGCCACATTTCTCTTCACCTGAGCTTCAAACTCCGCTGCCTTGCCCAGTAGCTGAGAATTCTTCTCAATAGCCTTTCTTAACACTGTCTCAATATCTTCAGCTTGCCTCTCGATGGCATTGGTGTTCATGGAGACTTCTCCAACCTCCTTCTCAACCTTCTCTTTCGCTCCTTTGAGCATCTCAGCTTCGAGCCCAGACTTCTTTGCCTATTTAGCCAGCTCATGCGAGCTTTCAATGTACCCTTTCAAGTAATGGATGAGCTGAGAGGAGCAGTCTGGAGAATAGCTCGCTCACCAGCATGGGATCTCTCAGTGTTGAGGCCTCAAGCTTCAACTCAATGGCGCAAAGTCAGGCTCCATGGTGGTCATCTCTCTTTCTCATGCTAGAAAATCACAAAAAGATGAAGAAGAGAGGAACTTGCAGTAGAAGGAGAAGATAACCAGAACTTTGCAAGGTTCGCATCTCATTCTGTCTGGAGATTTTAAATAACCTCAGACTTGAATGGAACCTCCAAAAGCCACCTTTCATTGACACATTAATTGCAGGAGACGTGCATCGACAGAAGACTGACGTATGCATGACACATAGAGACTACGAATGGACATGATTGTTACTGCTGATATGGTAGTTAATGCCAATGACAGGTGAATCACACTTTACGTCACTTTCAAAGGAATGTGTATAGATGTGCACCAATTCCTTCCATACGGATGCAATTTGAATTCCAATCTTTTCAAAATCTATACGACAGGTATGAAAATTCGCCTCGGATCGAAATGAGAATTATAATCTCTATTACATTTGTAATTCTAACTACAGCTAGAGCCAACTCGGATTTTTGCCCTAACTTCAGCTCGACTCGTGCCTTGCTGAAAGCACAACACAGACTAAGTATTCATCTGGGCTATTACTCTAATCAAGTTTTATAGTTACAACCAGGGGTCGAGCATATGTTAAAGACTTTGATTCATATAGTTAAAAGTATAATTCTTATTCATCAAAAGAAGAGGAATACATCTGTTCCTGTGGAGATTCTATTATAAGATCAGAGGTCTCAGGTCACAAAAAATAAAAGAAGAAAAGGGCATAAATCACTCCTCAGGGGGGTTGCCAGGGCGATCATCTGTGGGATGGTATTTCTCGATGCTGACGATGCCTTCGGTCTGAACGGCTCCATCGATCTTGTCCACCTCATCCGAAAAGTGGGACGTCATTATAAACCTCGATTAGTTATCCGATGACACCACCTGTAAATCTTTATCCAGACAATCGATTTGAAGATGCTTGATGAAGTTAGGAGGAAGTTGCATCTGGGCAATGGACTTGCACTTCTTGAAGTCTGTGAAGAATGCTGTCTTGCAAGCTTAGGCTATGATCTTAGCTCCTTCCTTCTCTAGCTGCTTTCTCCTGCTTTCAACACATTTGAATAAAATTTTTTGATCTATAAATTTATCCCAAAGAAGCTTATGATTTATCTTTCTCTCTTTCAACTTCTTCTTCAGGTGCTCCACCTCCAATCTGATCTCCTGGACTCTCGAGAGCAACTCTGAGGAGGTTTGAACTCCCTTGGAAGTGGAGCGCCCATCTCCTTGAGGAGCTCTCTCCTCACGGCTCATCCCTTTGGAGATTCTGACCCTCTTGGATGGAGCACCACAGGGGCTCCTTTGAGAGTGAGTTTCAAGACAAAGAGAACCTCTTCTTGCTTCAAGTGTCTTCCTCAGGTGCTCTAGGCCATCACGGGTCTAGCGATAGTCTCTCTCAGTCTTAGACCTCTATCTTTTAAGAGTTTTAATCCTCCCTTCGAGGTCTTCAACCTTCTTGGTGGTCTTAGATTTCTATTGTTCGAGGGCCTCAATCTATCTTTTAGCCTACCGTAGTTCTTCATCCCGATGGAGAATCGACTCCTGGATCTCTTGAAGAATCTCCTCTATAAAGTTGAGCTCCTTAGCCAGCTCAGTATTATCCCTCTCTAGATGCTCTAACCAATACTTCAGCAAGTCGATCTCCTCCTTCTCTATCATCGAAACATTGAGGTTGGAACTAACGAGGTTTGCCAAATATTGAACCATATATACAAGAATCTTAAGGCATCAGCAGATCGCCTCTCCCCCTTTTGTTTGTTGAGGAACAACCTCTCAACTGGTGGTAGGAGGTTCCTTAAGTATTCCGCTACAGATTGGAGGCTCTCTACTATGGATGGAGCACGAGAGGTCGAATCTGAGGGTCTCGCATGAGCAGTGGATGCAAGAAAGTGTCCAGCAAGAGTCACCATCTCTAGAGATCCCTTAGTCTCCATCGTTGTCATCAGATCCTTCTCCAGATTGTCGACCATCTCTTCTATTCGCACTACCTCAATCGGATCTTTTTCAGAGCGTCCCTCGACGCTCATTTTCGGTGCCATCTCTATCAGTGCCCCATCAATCAAAACTTCTCTTGGAGAATCCTGCATCACAGCTTCTAATGATAGGGTCGTGGGTTCAACAGTAGAAGTGACATGTTCTTCTTCCCTGATCGTGGATTCTATTTCAGCAATCCAAACCACAACCTGCCTCCTATGAGCTAGAATTTGCTCAAGTCTCTTCACGCGCTATGAATCCATCTTGCTCCAAGAAATCGTGATGAACAATAAGCACAAAAAAGATCTGTGATTACCTGTGCCTTTAAAATGCAAATTTAAAGAGGGAAGAAAATAAAAAGTCACCATAAAGTGATTAAAATCTCGAAGAGACCGTCGTCTGAGTGGTCCCATCAGTTACGCCCGTTCGCACCAGTCGCATTAGACTGACGTTACCTGCTTTAAATATAGAAGGCAGGTGTGAAGGTAGAAACATGTGGCATAGGATCCGAGGTATTTTTGGAGTACTTCTTTCGTCTGATCCTCAGACTCAGAAGTAGGGGGATAGTGTTACAGTGATTACTGTGAGCGTCTCGAATTAGCGCTATATCACAAGACATTTCAAGTTTTTGGATCATCAATACGATCACTGACCACGTATGAGCTGTGGAGTCCATCTCCATGCTGAGCTGAGGCATCTCCGAGGTCTGATTTGTGTATGAGCTGCTCAACTGATTTATCTCTTCAATATGTGCGACAGCTGTCTATCCCGAATAGATAGGATTTGACGTAATCATCTCTCCTGATCTCACAGGAGCGATTAAGGGCTGAATTATCTCGCCCAATTTGGCATGACCAACGATCCGACAATTTTAGGATCGTGCAATCTCACAGCTAACAATCTAGCTGTCCGATATCCTTCTATATAAACAATCAGAGCCCTGAGGATCTAGATAAGTCCAATCAAATCTCTCTTAGAGAATCTGTTGCTGTTCTTTTGTTCTCTATTTTTCTGATTTGAACGTCGGAGGGTCTTCGTCGGAGCTACAACATCCGATTTGGGACTTATTTTACAGGTTACTCCAGTGCCAGCAATACCGCATGAGGTTTTCAGATGTTTGTCTACTGATTTCAATCGATTTCAGCAGCAACATATATGTAATTATATCCATATTTCTAGAATTCGAATTGTATCCGTATCTATTTAAAACAAATGAGGAAAAAAATTATTGTGTCCGAATAATATCAGTATATATATTTATATTCGTTAGATAAAATAAATATGAATATGGATACATCGGTATCTGATTCATATCTAATCCAATTTCAATCAAAAAATTTTTTATATTTCAATTAAAAATTTTTTTATATATAATAAAAATATAATTTAATTTTAGATCCAGGGTAGATCCCATCCACCTAATAATCTCCCCCAAAATTCAGCCACCATAACAGAAATCGCGAGTGGTACAAAAGATCGGCCGGCATCTAGCCTCAGCGCCATGGCAGCTGCAAAGCTAGCACTCAACTCGTTCGCGAGAGCCCCATCGGCTCGCAATACTCCCACCTCCTCCTCCTCTTCTTTCTTTCCCATATCGAGAGCTATCTCCTCCCCTCCTCCGCTCCGCTCTTCGGCCCGCCAACTCCCATACCACCACCACCATCCGCTGCCGAAGGAGCGGGCCGCCGAAGATCCACAGCGGCAACAGCACAAGACCATCCTTGTCGAGACCTTCCACCGAAACAACCGCCTCAAAGCCCTTCTCGGCGAGCTCTCCAGAAAGGGCTCGAACCCTGTTCGTCTCCTCCGAAGAGATGGGGATTGGACCCACGACCAGCTTTGGGCCGCCGTTACATTCCTCGTGGAGGCCGGCCGAGCCCCAGAGGCCCTCCAGGTTTCTTTTTCTTTCTTTCTTTCTTTTTCTTTTCTTTTTTTTTTTTTTTTCAGATCCTTTATTTGTTCATGCTTTGCTACCCCAATCTATGTTTTGGAACTCTCAAATGCAATGTTTGGGTCGAAAGTAACTTTTCAATGAACAGGTATGCTTCAGTATGCTGGCCGGAATTTGATTTCCTTATGTTGCTAGCACAAAACATTAGATTCGTCCTGCTTTTAGTTATATTAAATCCTCGATTGCACTTTGAGTTTGAGATCTCTGTCTTTGAAAAATTTGTCTGCGTCAGAGAAAGATTTGTATTGTTCAGAAAAAGGATATAAGATACTGGTCATTTTATGAAGTCTTTTAATAACTCCATCCTTAAATAAGCTTGAAAACAACAAGAAGACAACTTGTGATGTCAGTATGGCAAAATTCATCTGAGAGCTGTTCTAGACTCATCTTTGGTGCAGTTCAACTCCCTACTGATATTTAGAAACTGCAACTAAATTATCTAATATGTATGTATCTGAAGTGTTTGATGCATGCTCAATTTATGGATACATGTCAAATCAGATTCCTTCGAGTTTGGTGTAACGGTCCAATTTATATTTTGTATTAGAACCTGTATTTTCTACAGATGAATGAGGTTCCTATTTGGTTGGCTTAAAGAATTCATAGTTCTTCTTAGAAGCTGTGGGTAAAGTAGAGATGTTGTCGGTCTTTTCTAAAGTATATATGGGTGCATCAGATCTTCTCTTTAATTAAATTCTGTTAATTCCATGAAGTTTTAATTCCAATAAGTTTTTTATTTGTTATGTTTGAACTGAGATTCAAGACCTGTATTGTATGATAACCAGGTGTTTGATTTCTGGAAGAGCAAAGAAATGACCCGAATCAATGATGCTAATTACTCAAGAATCATTCAGTTGTTGTGTGAAGATTGCTTAATGGAAGAAGCAGTTTCTACCTTACAAGATATGGAGAAGTATGGTCTTGTCCCTTCTTTGGCAATCTACAATGCCATAATTCATGGATTTGCTGGAGAAAAGGATTTTGATAACTCAAGTGCTACTTTTGAGAAGATGTTGGAGGCTGGTCTGTTGCCTACATCTGAAACATACAATGGACTAATTCGAGCATATGGAAGTTATGGATTGTATGATGAGATGAGTAAGTGTGTGAAGAGAATGGAATCAGATGGATGTTTTCCAAATGAAGTTACTTATAACATATTGATCACAGAGCTTGCCCGAGGTGGACTTATTGAAAGAATGGAAAGAGCATACAGAACGCTCTGTTCTAAGCGAATGAATTTGCAACCCTCCTCTTTAATTGCAATGCTTGAGGCTTATGCAGACCTGGGGATCTTGGAGAAGATTGAAAAGGTTCACCGCAGAGTTATGAACTCGGATGCTTATATGAAGGAGTGCTTGATAAGGAAATTAGCCACTGTTTATATCAAGAATTATAGATTTTTACATCTGGAGGAGTTGGGAAATAATATCAGTGCTAGAAGCGGTAGAACTGACCTTGTCTGGTGTATCCTCCTCCTTTCTAGTGCTTGTGTTTTGAGCCGAAGGGGTATAGAGTCTATTATTCAGGAGATGAAAGTAGCAAAAGTAAGGTTCAATATAACATTCACAAACATTCTTGCAATGTTTTATTTGAAGATGAAAGACTTTAGGAGTTTGGATGCTGTGTTCTCCCAAGCTGGAAAACAGAATATAAAACCTGATATTTTCACTGTTGGTGTACTCTTTGATGCATGCAAGATTGGGTACAATGGAACCTATGTTATCGAAGAATGGATAAAAAATGGATCTTTAGAAGAAGCGGTGGAAACTAAAACCGACAATTTAGTCCTGACTGCTTTTGGAAAAGGATCTTTTATTAAGTGCTGTGAGAAGCTATACTCTTCTATTGAATCTGAAGCAGAACAGAAGAAAATTTGGAGATACAGTGATCTGATCAGTTTAGTTTTTGGAAAAAAGCCAGGAAGAGTTGCCTAGTGCAAATTGAACAAGAATGAATTGGTTAGATGGGTTTTTCTTAAGTTACTCTTTTTCATATGGTTGGGGGGATTCTTTTCTCCAGTGGACTTGAATATTTCCCTCCAAATGATGGAGTGGAACCAAGTCAAGGCAGGTTGATCGTGTGCACAAAAGCTAATGATTTCTGAGATAAACCAAATTATTCTATAATACTGGCAGCTTTATATTGCTTTCACAAAATTGATTCTGCAACTTTTGGCTGAAATGCTGGGGGTTTTTTTCTTGACCTGCTTTTAACTCTTCAGATCCCTGCTACAATCATGCATGCATGTAACTTATTTGCTCTAGCTTCCCTTACAATTGCCTATACTTGGAAGGTCTGAAGAAGCAAGCTGTTCTTCTGTATATTATACAATGTGCCAATGAGGAGGTGAACAATTGCAGGCAAAAATTCAGTGATAGGAACAAATCTTAAATTTCACGGATTATCATGGGCTGTTGTGCTGGAACATGTGGACAGAAAGCTGCATGCTGCAGAAAATAATATAGATAGGCATACACACAATCCTTGGTTGTGAGGACAGTCCTGCTGCTTTAAAAGATTCTAGGAAATTGTGACATAATTCCCAATTAAAGAAATTGAACTCAGACAACTAATGTGAACTAAAACTCTGTTAAGACTATTTCAGGCTCTAGCTGTAGATTTGGTGAATAATCTTAGACCACCATGGTGATATTTAGTAAGCCTACAACATGAGATTCATTAGCAACAGTATAAGCATATCAGACAGTAAGTAAATTCAGGAAATGGAAATTACACTGAAAGTGACTAGTCCAGCTGCTAGTGCATTTGAAATTCTGAGACACTTGGGAAGCCAGAGCTATTATTTCTGTGTGGATTCATCAAAAGAATCAATATTATCGTGTGAAGATGATCAAGTTGCAGACCTTACCATTGGAAGCTTTTGGACCTTTCAAATGACTGTTTTTCCTCCTAGCTTCTGTGACATTGTGATTACTGTAAAGAAAATTTCTTGTGTGTTAGCTTGCATGGGCTCATGGTATAGCTGTCTATTTCATCTTTAAATCAAAGTACATGGTGAGTCATTTCAAAAAAAGAAAACTGGGTATTGCAGATTTCTCGTGAATGTTTTAATATATACATCACATTTCCTTGGTGCATACTTTTCTACCGTTAATGTGACATAGCATGGATGGTGTTTTATTCCAAACACGTGACAGTATCAGATGCTGCAAAATGATGTAAGTTATATTCTGATTTCAAGTGGCGTGTGTTTTTTTTTTTCCCCTTGCTATGAAGATTATTGAACTGCAGTCTGAAGTTACTGAGTTTCCTGGCATACCAAGAATATTTCTAAGGTACAATTTCTAAAAATATCTGAGTGTGGGTGTCAGACTCTTTTTTGTGCAATATTACCGATATATGTGCGTGGCTTCTTGTTCTTTCGACAGACGTTTGTCTCGGACTGTAGTCTACTTGAGCCAACCATGAAGAGTCCCACTGCATACTAAATTTTCTTAGGACTGCTTAGATGCTCTGGAGCCTATTTTTTCGATTGCAGTCACAAGGTTGGAAGGTTATTGGATAGACAATACGAAGCTCAATGTATCAGAAATATTGTTTCTCCAAGTCTCAAGTTTCTTCGTCACTTTAAAGTGTTGGGACATTTTTTGGACTTTCTTCACTTTTTGTTGCGACACTTTGTATCAGAATGTGCACATAGCTTTCTTGTACCATAGACCTCCCTCTAATTGTTCTTCTTCTTCTTCTTCTTCTTCTGGATTTCAGTCTACTTAATCCAAGCAAGAGGAGTCTCAATGCATACTAAAAAGTTTTATTTAGATGCTTGATCACCTGTTCTTTTGATATTTATCTACCACAGGTGGCGGTTGTTAGGTAGTAGGAAAACACAAACGTGAGAAATTTTGGCAGAGTATGTTGTTCTTTGTCCTCAGTTTTCCGGGATGTAAAAGCCTTCTAAAAGGTTGATTTGCAACGTCTCAAGACACTTGTGAGTTGTGACTGTGAGATGCCAATCTTTTCGAGCCTTCAGAATTCATAAGTTAGGTATTTGAACAGACTATTTTCTCACTTTGCTTCATTTTTACAGTTACATTTATGCCAATGAGGTTGAAGAGAAACTAGTCAAACCATCTAAATGGATTTTGTATAATTGGATGAATTAATAAAATGTTATAAAGTGAAAAAATCAATAAATAGTATTATCAATCCGTCTCTAATTTGAAAGTAGTATATAGTCGTCTTGTTGTTATTTTGTTTATCGCTGTTGAGGGTTTGTCAAATCACTCCGGACTGGACGGTTCAGAGCATGTCGAGTGGTATTAGCAGCTAATAGGTGCGGTTTAGACATTTGATTCGGAAAGCTAGTGAAGACGGAGTGAAAGAAAAGGAAAGAGAGGAAGAGGGAGGGGAGAAAAGGAAAAGGAAAGGACGGTGCCTCTATGGGCCTCTCTTTCTTTCCGTTCCTCTCCCTCCCTCCTTTTCTCTCTTTCTCTTTCTTTTCCTCTTCAATTCATCTCTAATTTTCATATTAATTTAGATTCCGTACAATTTGATATAGGGACGTTATGACTCGTACCACCTGCCGGACGGTATGGGGTCTAATTTCGAGTCGGTGATTATTGGTTGGATGAACTTGTCGGGAATGCTCGCTTCCTTGACCTCTTCAAAGAGGATATCATCACCGACCGCTTTAGCTACTTCCACCCATGATCTCTTCAATGCCCTAGGAGCTGCAGTAGTGAAAAATTCGAAAGCCATCTCATCCTCAAGTTGTGTTTGTTCTGCTCTCTGGGACCTACCTAGAGTCGGGCAAGATTTAGGAAGACCAGATGCATTCTATTTCATGAAAAGTACTAACTTGCTGACAAAAGATCGAATCTTGCCATACTTTATCGAGCAGATTCTTGAAATCAAATTAAGGGCCCATTCTTTTGAGGGTAAAAGATCAGAAATCTATATTTTTTTGGATCAGTATTTTTCAATCAGCATTTAGATAGAAAAATAATTTATCCATTTTCTTTTATACATTAAAAAATGATTTAAAAATCTATTATCGATGCTCTTTTGCATTACTAGTTTCCTAGATAAGTTGCTACGATCTATCCATATTTTTCATAATATCTTTTATTATATAAATAATATTATATATAATAATATATTATATTATATTATATTAATATATATTATTATATAAAAAATATATTATATTATTATTATACTATTATAGTATTATATAAATATTACTATCTAATATAATGTAATATATATTATAAAATATTATTATATATAATAATATAGCATAATATATTATATTATACTATGCTAATATCTTATATTAACATAATATAATATATTATTATATATAATATTATATATTATTATATTATTACTAAAGTATTATCTTATTACGTTATATTATAATAATTTATTATAATATTTTATATAAATATTATACTATTATTATTATAAAGTTAAGAATATATCCGGAATGAATTAAAAAAATTATTTTTTCGGTTGATGGAAAAATAATTTAACCATTTCCTAAGTAGATAAATTTTTTTATCATTTTATTGATAAATATTATTTATAAAAAATAATTTATATATTTTAAAAAATAAAAAAAAATTAATTAATAAAAAAATTTAATTAATTTTTTTATAATATTTATCTACGAAAGAACGGGCTTAAAACGGAGAATGCTTAGGTTTCTTCTGTACGCTGAAATGTTTTGGATGACGATCCCATCATCCGTAGCGATCGTAAATGCAACTCCAGAGGGGTATTTTAGAAATTTTGAAGATTTTAGATCCCCACGCGATGGTCACGCGAGTCATTTATGGTAGTCCATGGAAGGGTCGTTCTAAATTAAAACTGTAGCACCATGGATGACTCAATCTGAGACTTTTTAAAGCAAAGGGTCCAAGTATAACTCGGCAATGTACGGTGGTGAAACTGTATTTGTCCCTTAAAATTTCCCTTAACTTCCGCTAATTACAGTATTAGAAATATATTTACAACGTCCTGTAAGAATCTAGCTGAAAATGTTCCAAAATTATATTCTCATGAACACCATTTTGTGATGGTCTATACCAACTATAACATTTTATATTTATGATGGACCAATACTTGATACACATCTCCATATCATACCATACCAACACCAAAAAATACCGTACCAATCAATACCCATGCATATCAGTCTATTATATTATATTGTGTCAATATATACAACACAGGGACGTATTGAGTCTCAGTGTGTCCAATTGACCTCTGGACCAATATAACAATAAATTAATTTTAATATGAGATCCAATACTGAGATGGTATATCTTGGACCATACTGATACACAGCTCTTGATGTCACATTTGCTATGTCATCGCCAGCTATAGTTTTCTATGTATCAGTTTGGTACGTGTTGGTGCTATGGTACATCAACCTGATCAATACAAGAAATATCACTGATTCTATAAGGATAGAGATTAAGTTGGACATACAGGTCTTTCAACACCAAAAACAATTGCGATAAACATATGGTGTCATTTAACATTGTCAATAAGTCATTAGTAACATTAGTATATCCTATCTTTTCAGTTTATTGCAGTATATTCAGGATGTTCTGTTCCACATTGTAGTACACGGTCAAGGAAACATACTCGAGAAATAAGAACTATTGCCTATGTATCATATGCAGTCCTTTTTTCTCCTCTTTTCAGTGCAATCATATCTTATCATTTTGAACGACCGATCATTTTGGAACCAGTGGATATGCTATTAGACATCATTTGGTTGTAGAATTGTGAAAGTTGGGATATTTATTCCTTTCCCTTCGTAATTTTTCTTATTTGTCAAATAAGTCTGAATTGAATTTAGTTTCCTTACTTTTTTTTTTTTTTGGTAAACTATTTAGTTTCCTTACTTTAAAGTAAGCTAGAATTAGAGGAATTAGTGTCACAAAATCCCCATTTCTCTTGGATTAGCTAATTCATCACAGGGGAGGAGATTGAGTCTAGTCCAGATCTGGATGGGGGCATTTGGATGCAAAAGGCCCCTCATCCACCCTCAGATTGGTTCTTGTATACATTGAACGCAACAAAGAACATTTATATGAAGATAATACTTGTGTTGAAAGGGTGGCATGAGTCTTATTATGTATGTATGCATCAGACTCCAATAGGATCTTAACATAAGCATTTTAAATGTGAAGATCTACTGGTTACAGGAAGAAGTTTCCATTTGAGCATGCTTATTAGAATAGTTAATTTGTTATTCTGATGGTTTATCACATTGTTTCAACTATTTATTTTATTGACTAGATGCTATAGAAATGCCTTGCAGGGCAGACCTAAGTCATGCCATTACCCTAACTGATATCTCTCATTTAGAGCAAATGGACAACGTTACTAATATTTGTAACGTTCGGGCTGAGAGAAGTGCTTCGGTCTATGCTTTCTATTGGACTGTTGGACTGGTTGGGCCTGCAAGGCTGTATTGTTGGGTGGTCCAGTTAGGCTCCGCTGCTAATCTCTTTTCTGAGTTCCGGTTATATCTTCCGTATGAAAGAATGATTCATCCACTTTCACGATGTTGTTAATGCTAATTGATGCCATCACTTAGATTTATTGGAGAGAAAGAAACTCTTGGATGTTTCTCAACAAGGACACCACTATCGTTGTAGTTAGGGGTATAATTGAGCCGAGCTAAATCGAGTAGTTGAAAGCTCAAACTCGACTCGACTCGACTCAAAATATTTGGATTCGAAATTCGACTCGAGATCAACCGAGTCTTACTATTCTAAGCTCAAACTCGACTCGATGAAAAATATGCAAAACTCGAGATCAACTCGATTCGACTTGAATATCAACCAAACCATGCTTGAGCTCGAGTTCAAGCTCAAAATCAAACTTTAGCATACTAATAATATATATATTATAAATAAATATAATATTATTAAATATATATATATAAATTTGAATAGGCTAGCGAGCTTTCAAGTCGAGTATCTTGCTATTCAAGCTCGGTTTGAGCTCGATAATAATCGAGTCGAGTCGAGCTCAAGTAACTCGCGAGCAGCTTGACTCGTTTGTATCTCTAGTTGTAGTTGTCGAACAAGCTTTGTATCTTCTCTTTTTTTTAGTCCACTCTCTGCAATTTTAAAATGATCATGGAATTCTCAAAGATCCGAAATAGACTTACAAAGTTGTTTGAATGTTTGAGTAGATGAGGAGCCTCTTAGGAGGAATTAATTTTTATTTATTTATTTTGATCTTTAAGGTACGGTGTAACTATTTTTTTAGACTCTTTGTAACCTCCATTGTATATATATTTCTCTTTTCATTAAAGGTTAGGTGGCTGCTTTCCCTGCCTCAAAAAAAGATCTTCTTTCGTGATGTCAATCATTGAATGGTACTCCGCACGATTCTCAAGCACTCCAAACTCCTTCATCCACTTGCACAGATTATGAATAGCTATTGTACGATCCAATGGTAGATTCATGTGAAGAAAAAAGAAGCCTTCTTTCACACAAAAGATACCATCAAAATCTCTTTTTCTTTTTCCTTGTCCTTTCCTTTGTATTTTCTCTTACCCCTTCATAGTTTTCTTTATCTTTTTATACCCATTTCATTTCTAATAAAATATATGGCAGTCTTTCCGACCATTTTGCATTATTTAAAATATAATGCAAAAGCATATTTTATGTTGATTTAGTTTCAAGAGCGGGATCTAACTCTAGTAGACTTTGACTCCAAATTTGTTAACATTTGAGTTGACGTCAAGGATTCCGATGACCTGCAAGTTCATTCTTTAGGTTTGGCTTAGGTTCATGACAAGATGGATGGATACAAGTTCACACATTTCATTAGCAACTCCCATGTCTGATTTGAAAGCAAGGCAAACTCATTAACATCTGGGGAAACAAAACTAGAGCTCCATATAAACATCAACAGGTAGCTAAGTTTCTAAATTACATCAAAAGCAAGTTTCTAAATTTTACCTGCATAAGGAGCCATGTCAGTTGGGCACCACCAAACAAAATTGTTAAGCAAAAAATTTTTCCTTTCTTATAAAGTCACAAATGTCTCTTTTTGGTATTTCTTCTGATTTTTCAGAAAGGTATTCCAAGAAGCGCTTCAACAAAAAAATTTTTTTTTTTTTTTTTGATAGAAACACACACACAAAAAAAAAAAAAAAACAAAACAAAACAAAAAACAAAAAAGTTCTTTGAGAAGATGCATTTCACTTGTCTGGTTTTTTTGGGGGGCAAAAACGAAAACATGGATGGCACTTTTAAATGTACCTGGTTTTAACAAGGATGCATTTAAGTCTATCAAATCCAACTTTATGAAGCTTGTGATTCAAATTCAAGGTTTCAGATGAACCACAAAATCATATTTTGGATTTAGTCTAGGTTTTTAATGAGTTATCTAAATGTGAATGTGCTGATCCATTTGCACTTCCAACATGAAATTAATGTTTCACAAATATAGTGGGTGCTGGTTATATGCATAACCCAAAAGCTAGTTTTCTTCAAGCTTCTTGTGAAGGGAGTTCCTTACCTTTCCCTTACGTGAGAAAGGCTTTTTATCGAGGGCTACCATAGTTTTTCCCCTCCTCTCTCAAGAAGTGTTAGTAAAAGGCAATGTTGGGGTAAACCCACCGACCTCAACTTTGATCTCCATGACTCCGACTCGATAATAGTCGACCGACCGAACGTACGACTCCAACTGATCGACTCCGATCCAAATATAGCCGACTGACCGAACGTACAACTTCGATGGAGTATCGGCCAAACTGACGACTCCGACTCTTCATCAATCGATTGAACAAATATCACCGACTTATGGTCGGTGACTGATGATACAGCAGAATCATCAACTGACGACTGTGCCTACTACCGACATACAGTCGGCTAATCTACTCAATATGCCATAACCATCACGAACGGTTATTGACCGCACATCACGGTGCCATTAATGACCCACTATGTGATTATGGCCCAATGATTTAGCATCATAAAATACGGGACCACGTCCGACGGTTACAAGATCCTCATCTATAAAAAGGGATAAGCAAAAGAGGGCTGGTAAGCCACTTCTGGCCAGAACTCTGCTACTCTGAATATTGACATCAACTGTTCACCAACTTTTCTCTCTAACTTAAGCATCGGAGGGTCTTCGTCGGACACAAATCCGATCAGTGCGGACATTATCTTGCAGGTATTCGTTCCCGACGACAGACGACGGGGAGTTGGCCGCAACAGATTGACGTGCCAGGAAGAGGAAGAAGAGAGACAATATTCACCATGGCAAAAATTAGAGCCCAACATTTGACTACAACTGGATCAGCGAGACACTTTTTCCACCAGAAAGAAGTTCCTCCCCCTCCTCCAGTAGCAGAGCCTAGTTCCTCATGTCCTATGGTCACCATGACTGTCCAGATCGCTGCACTCATGTAGCAGATGACTATTCTTACGAAGGCGGTTAGAAGCCTCCAACAGCAGCAGACTCAGCCACCACAGCCATCGGTGGAGCAACTGATGGCACAGTCGGTGCCATTCAGGCACAACCACCGTCATCCATGGCGATCACAGTCTCCTTCACTAGAGCGACCATCTCGGCTCTCTCATCGGGATGAGCAGCGGCACTCACGGCACTCTCGACGCACCACCCACCATTCACGGCATCCCTCTCCTTCTTAGTTAGATTGAGCAAGGAAGGGAAAGCGACCGCGAGCATCGTCTGCTTCCCCTTCTAACTCATCGAGAGGTTCCACTCCCGAAGTTTTCAAACGGCGACTTGATGATTATGAACGTAAATTTCAAGAGATCAATCACCAACTTGCTCAGCTTCAAGTGAAAAATCGAAAGTCCTCCAACGACACGACTTCTACACCACCCAGCCACTTTCTCGACACATTTTGGACCAATCGATCCCATCTCGATTCAAGATATCTCTGGTAGAGTCATACGATGGATCCACCGATCCGATCGACCACCTTGAGAGCTACAAGGCTCTCATGATGATTCAGGGGGCCACCGATACCCTCTTATACATCAGCTTCTCGATAACTCTTCGAAAAACTGCTCGAGCCTGGTACTCCGGGCTTCAGTCGGAAAGCATATATTCTTTTAGACAGCTAGAATATTCTTTCATAGCTCACTTCAGCACCAATCGAAGGCCATCACGAACTTCTGATAGTCTCTTCTCGATTAAACAAGGAGAGACTGAAACACTTCGAGATTTTGTGGCTCACTTTAATGCGACCACGCTTGAGGTCAAAGACCTCAATGAAAACATGACTATCTCGATCATGAAAAGAGGTCTGAGGAGATCTCGATTCACATATTCATTGGATAAAACTCTTTCTCGGACTTATGTTGAACTTCTGGAGCGTGCATACAAATATATGCGTGCAGATGAAGGAGCTTCTGACCGGCGCCAGACAGAAGGCAAAAGTCAAAAGAAGAAGAAACAAAAGAAAGAAGAAGCTTCGACCGAATCAAGTCGGCCACCATCCAATAAGTGGGCTTCACTCTGATGACGGAGTCCAAGATCGAGTTATGGTAGGTATGACTTTTATACTTTTCTTTTTGCTCTTCATGTGCAGATCCTTATGGAGATCGAAGGAGCGAAATATCTATGACACCCCCCATCGATGAAGGCGTTACCGAGGAACCACGATCGGAAGAAGTATTGTCGGTCCCATCATGATCACGGTTACGATACCGAACCATGCATTCAGCTCAGAACTGAGATAGAAGCCCTGATTCGATGAGGCTACCTCAAAAAATACTGGAGAGATCCACCGACTCAACCTCCTGCTGATCGACGACCTCAACTGCAAACTGAGGAGGCTGTAAATAATCAATCGACTGCAGAGGTCATCAACATAATCTTCGGACGACTGGACAGGGGGGCAACTTTCGAAGATGAGTCGGCAAAGTGATGATGACTCGATAATGTAATAATTTTTTTGAAAGAAGATGTTCGGAGAATTCAGACTCTCCATGATGATGCTGTTGTTGTTTTGACAATAATAGCAAACTATGATGTAAAAAAAATCTTTATAGATAATGGAAGCTTGACTGATGTTTTATTTTATTCGACTTTCTTCCGAATGCGGCTGTCAAATGACCGACTCAGAAGAGTCTCAATACCATTGGTCGGCTTTACAGGAGATGCTGTCACAATGGAAGAAAAAATCTCTCTCCCCTTAACCGCTGGGATCGAACCACAACAGAGCACTGTTTTCATAACGTTCACAGTAGTTTGGGTACGTTCGGTTTATAACTCCATACTCAAATGACCCGAGCTTAATGCCCTGAGAGTAGTGATTTTGACATATCATCTGTTAGTCCAATTTCCAACAGAACATGGAGTCAGAAAAATACGTGGAGATCAACAACTCGTCCGACGTTGCTTCCTTGTCTCCACCCAAAATAACAAACCTGAAGACTCTTTGTCTGTTGACAAATTGGATCAAAAAGAAAATCAGGAGAGGGGTGAACTGACTGAACAACTGATTTTCATCCCGTTAAAAGAAGATCCTGAGAAAACAGTCCAAATTGGATTACAATTGTCTGACTCAGAGCAGCAACAACTAATAAAATTGCTTAGGGCCAATATCGATATTTTTGCTTGGTCGACCACCGATATGCCCGAAATTCTTTCAGAAATAATAACTCACCGACTTAACATCAACCTAAATGTTAAGCTGACAAGACAGAAGAAACGGTCTTTTGCTCCTGAAAGATAAAAGGTCATTGATGAAGAAGTCGATAAACTCCTTGCAGCATGCTTCATCAGAGAAGCTACATATCCTGACTGGCTTACCAATGTGGTAATGGTGAGAAAAACTAATAGAAAATGGAGGATCTGCATCGACTATATTGATCTAAATGTAGCCTGTCCGAAGGACAGCTTTCTATTATCAAAGATTGATCAATTAGTCGATGTGACTTTCGACCACCGACTTCTGAGTTTCATAGATGTCTTTGCCGAATATAACCAAATCCGTATGGTACCAGAAGATGAGGAGCACACGGCTTTTGTGACCGACAAAGGCATATACTACTACAAAGTAATGCCTTTCAGTCTGAAAAATACTGGCGCTATCTATCAACAGCTTGACAACAAGATCTTCAAGATGCAGATTGGGCGAAACATGAAAGTATATGTGGACGACATGCTGGTGAAGAGTTTTTAAACTTCAGATCATGTTCGAGACCTGGAGAAAGCTTTCAGTACACTCCGATGGCATCAGATGAAATTAAATCTGACCAAATGTGCATTTGGAGTAACCTCCGAGAAATTTTTCAAATTTTTTGTTTCACAATAAGGGATCGAGGCTAGTCCCGAAAAGATCAAAGCCATCATCGATATGAAGCATCCGAGTTCTAAGTAAGAGATACAGTAACTTAATGGAAGGATTGCCACGCTCAGTCGATTTATTTCTAGGTCGACCAAGAGATGCTTGCCATTCTTTAAAACTTTTCGACAGACGAAGGATTTTTTATAGTCGGATGAATACTGACAATCCTTCGAAGACTTGAAACAATACTTGGCTTCTCCACCTTTGCTCACAAAATCAAGGGTCGGAGAGACATTGTATTTCTACTTGGCAACTTCAGCAGAAGCAGTTAGTTCGGTGCTCATCCAGGAGGATGAGAATTGAATTCATCGACCAATCTACTACACCAGCAAAGTACTTCACAATACCGAAATTCGATACTCAAGAGTAGAGAAAATGATCTGCACCCTAATTATATCAGCACAACGACTTCGTCCGTACTTTCAGGCCCATCCAATTGTAGTTTTGATAGATCAGCCACTGAAAGCGATTTTACACCGACCTGACACGTCAGATCGGATGGCAAAGTGGGCAGTAAAGCTTGACGAATTCAATATTCAATATCACCCACGACCATCTATGAAGGCACAAGTTCTAGCTGATTTTGTCACCGAATGTACCATATTCGACAATAAGCTAAAAGACACAGATGACAATACAATAAAAGAGGATACGACTCTCGACCCTGATCTAGGGTCAACCTGGGTGCTGCACATTAACGGAGCATCTAATGCACATGATAGTGGAGCCAGCCTTATACTCACAAATTTTGAAGGGGTAGTCACCAAATATGCCCTTCGGTTCAATTTTAAAGCTTCAAATAACCAAGCCAAATATGAAGTACTTTTGGCCGGTTTGAAGATATCTAAAGAGCTCGAGATCGATAGTTTAAAGGTCTTCACCGACTCATAACTGATTGCTAGACAGGTCAAGGATGAATTTGAAGCCTGAGATCCTACTATGATGAAGTACCTTCAAAAGGTGAAAGATATTACGGCGAGCTTGAAATATTTCGAAATATTTCACATCCTCAGAATCGAGAATGCTTGGGCTGACATACTTTCATGACTGGCTACTACTGCTTTCAACTTGCTGGGTCAAACATTTATCGAATGTCTCGAGCAGTCGAGCATTGACTAAGTCGAGGAAGTATTGCAGCTTACTATCGAACCGAGTTGGATAGATTCGATCGTCCAATACCTAACTGATGGGACCCTTCCTGTGGATTTCTCAGAGGCTAAACAACTCCAATGGATAGCCTCTCAATATGTGATGATAAATGGCTATCTATACAAAAGGTCTTTCTCTCTCTCCTTGCTGAAGTGTTTGGGACCTACAGATGCCAACTATGCACTTAGAGAAGTACATGAAGTGATTTGCAAAAATTACTTGGAGGGTAAATTTTTAGCTTATAAAGTCCTGTGACAAGGATATTATTAGTCTACCATAAAAAGAGATGCAGCTGAACTCATTCGAAGATGTGAACCATGTCAAAAATATGTGAATATACAACATCAACTGGCTAGTCAGCCGACATCGATTGTAGCACCATGGCCCTTCGTACAATGGGAGATTGATATACTTGATCCTTTTCCTCCGACATCTAGTTAGAGAAAATTCATAGTGATCGTCATTGACTACTTTACCAAATGGGTAGAAACCGAACCTCTGGCGCAAATCACCGAAAGCAAGATAGAAGACTTCATTCAGAAGTTCATCATTTACAGATTTGATTTGCTACACACCATCATCACCGACAATAGTCGATAATTTAACAATCAAAATTTTAGAGAGTTTTGCACAAAATTTCATATTACGCACAAACTCACTTCGGTCAGCCATCCACAGTCAAATGGTGAAGTGGAAGTAACCAATCGAACAATCCTGTACGGACTGAAAATTCAATTGAATGAAGCTAAAAGCCTCTAGGTTGAAGAGCTATATCTGATCTTATGAGCATATCGGATAACTCTTTGTACATCGACAGAGAAATCCCTCTTCAATTTAGTTTATGGAGCAGAAGCAATGATACCACTTGAGATCGGATTGCCATCAACAAGAGTCAAACAATATTGTGAACCGAGCAACTCTGAATGTCAGAGAGCCAATTTAGATCTCCTTCCAAAACTCTGACAGCAAGCTCAAATTCAGATGGCTGCATATCGGCAAAGAATAGTTCGGTATTATAATGCAAGAGTCAAGCTGAAGGTCTTCCGATCAGAAGATTTGATCTTAAGAAAAGCAGAAGTATCAAAGCCTTTAGATCAAAAAAAATTATCTTTGAACTGGGAAGGATCTTACAGAATATCCGAGACTCTTAGATCGGACGCATATCGATTAGAAACTCTCGAACGGTCGGTGATTTTTCGAACGTGGAATATCGATAATTTGAAGATGTATTATCAATAAAGTCATCGATATGTACATTATTTGAAATACAATCAAAATTTTAGAATCATAAATCTTTGACAAGTTTTATCGACTACCGACTGAATGTCGGCTTTCATTCCCAAAGTCGAGTTGTTTCCTATACTTAGACACAAAGAATCAACTGCTTCAGTGATAACTGTATCTCGGTTCTCCCATAATAACCGACATCAACTACAGGCTTCGCTACAAAAATCGAACTGCCGACTATATTTCAGTTCTCAATATCAGCTTTTTATTACAAAAGCTGACTATAGTCGAAAGACTAATATGCCGACTTAGTTCCAACTAAGCGGAACAAAAAATATCAAAATGATCAAGGTCAGATTGAAATTATACTGACTAGACTACGGTCAGTCAAAAGATATTCGGCTTGCCACCGATTATTAGATAATTTGACGTACAAGCCCGACCAAACGTCAGGCATGGAATATTCGACCTACAATCGTTATCCTAATTTTGTTAAGTACGTCAAAATGATTATGCGACTAATGGATATTCTACAAGTCCTACCGAATGATCGGACAATCGATTAATGTTCAATGATTATTCTATTTCGCAGGCATTATCAACAAGCGAAACAAAAGACAAAATTTGGAAGAAGATGCTTTCATTCATTATCAAAAAGAGTTACAAAATTGGATCAAAATCCGACTACAAGTGTCAGATTACAAAAAGAGAAAGTAAAATACACCGACTAAGCTTCGTCATCATTCTTTTGCTCGAGTGTAGTATCTCCGACTTAAATGATTTCGAGCTCAGTCGATGCTTCTTCTTGAATCGGAGCGACTTCTTCTTCAGTAACTCCATCTTCTGATCTTGGAGGGATGATGCTGCTCAAGTTGAGATCTTGACATAACTCTTCGACCACCTCGCTTGGCCGACCATGTCAACAACCTGACCCACTCGTACGGGAACAAAGAAGGCTTCAGATTTTCATCCACCGTCATTAGCATCCTTGGTTGCGTGGCTTAGACGAGGATATGAAGCACATAATGGTAGCTTATTCACCCGACCATCGACTCTAGAGATGAAAAGTTGAAACTGCTCCGGGATACAAACTGCTCCCATAGTCGTTCGATATTCGATCCCGAAAGTGAAGATGACTTCATATCTGGACTCGACTAGGACTCATCAGTCAGATTCTTTGATCGATCTTCCTGAGAAGGAGAAGCCCTAGCCATGAGAATTACTCTGAAGAAGATAGAAGATTTTAGAAGAAAAAAAGAAAGGACTCGAAAAAAAGCAAAGTTGACCTGAAAGCTGCGAGCGATAACCTTGGACGTTGGGGCAACAACCCGATAGAGTCCCAGCACCACCAAAGATAGTGAAAAGTAAAAATTTGACTGAGAGCGATCTTATATATAGGATCCCTCAACGATCGAGATAAGAGTTGTCAAATCGAAGATCCACCAGATGACGACACGTGACAACATCTGGACCGATCATTGGTCGGATGATTCGACACACCTATTTCAGATTGAACCACGTCACCCCTATCCGCGTGAATAATTCTGAACCAATAACATCCGAACACATGGAACAGATCTACTTGTCAGAATCATATCATTTGATGCTGAATCGACTTTTTGAAATGACACCTGACACTGACAATTGATACCAAATCATTCGGTCAGTATAACTGATGACTGTACCTATCAATATGACAAAATAGCCGATAACCCGTATCTCGAAGAAAACGACGTCAAAATCGAAGCTCGATATGATAGAACTCTCTTCGTCTAATGTGATAAACCACGTGACAATTTACATGTTGGATCACTTTAGACTTGAGAGTGAGGGGCAATTATTGGGATAAACCCATCGATCCCTACTTTGGTCTTCATGACTCCGACTCGACAATAGCTGACCGACCGAACGTACGACTCTGACTGATCGACTTCGATCCGAATATAGCCGACTGACCGAATGCACAACTTCGACGGAGTATCGGCCGAACTGACGACTCTGACTCTTTATCAATCGATTGAACAAATATCACCGACTTATAATCAATGACCGACGATACAGCAGAATCATCGATTGACGACCGTACCTACTACCAACATGCAATCGGCTAATCTGCTCAATATGCCATAACCGTCATGAATAGTTACCGACCGTTTATCACGGTGCCATTAATGATCCACTACGTGATTATGGCCCGATGATTTAATGCCATAAAACATGGGACCATATCCGATGGTTATAAGAACCTCATCTATAAAAGGAGATAAGCAAAACAGGGCTGGTAAGCCACTTCTGGCTAGAACTCTGCTATTCTGAATATTGACATCAACTGTTCATCAATTTTTTTTTCTAATTTAAACATCGGAGGGTCTCCGTCGGACACAAATCCGATCAGTGTGGACGTTGTCTTGCAGGTGTTCGTTTCCAACAACAGGCGACGGAGAGGTGGCCGCAATAGGCAATATAGAAGCACCAAAATGCAAGTGAGCAGCCTTATATCTACATCTACTAGAAGTTTGTCCCAAACAAAATGGAGTCATAGAACAACTCAAAAAGTGAAAAGAGGTGGTAATGATAAAATACCCCTGACAACGCCCAATTCCTTCTCGACCTTGGCCTTCTTCTCTTTGAGGATGTGGGCCTTTTTATTGAGCTCCCTAAGCCTCTTCGCAACATTCTCTAAGATCTACAATATATTGCACCAATCTAGTCTATTAAAAAGGAAAGCAAAGAAAAGCAAACTAGAAAGAAAGAAAGAGAAAAAAGCCAACCAGCCTAACCTTTTTAGAACTAGTTGGCTTAGGCTCATTCTTAACGGTGACCATATCTTCATCGGCTTCCATGATGGTCTCTTCTAGGATATCTACACCATAAATGTCATTCTCTTCTTCTTGTTGTTTGGAAGGATCCATCTCAACTCTCTTCTCTCTCACAACTATCTTCACCTCTTTCTCTCCTCAAACCTGTAACAAGCATAAACTATGTATAGGGACTCATCCAAACTAGTAGCATATTTAATGAATAAGCTAAGAGAGGTGATGCTCCTTAGTCCTTATTCATTGCCACACTTTTTCTTTGACTACCCATAATAATTAGAAAAGGAACTCTTAATCATATCTCTTAATGTGACCTAATTGGATTTTTTTTGAACTTCATGGGTAAAATGTGAAATAAAGCACTTTATAAACCACCTATCTTGGTGCATAAAAACCAGATTTGGCACTCATTCGAAGTGCACTGAGGGTATAAGTAATATTTATCAAAAAAATGCACTAGATATGATAAACGATATCAATTGCCTAGTACCCATAAAAAGCTTAATTAGGGCAGCCCATCGACAACCCTCTATTTAGGCTGCTCAAATAGAGGCTTTGAGCATAATCAGGTGCAGATTATCTAAACATGGTTGAGTTCAAGGTGGCAATTTTTGACCAAACATAATCAACTTATTCAAATATATCAAAATAAATGGATTTAATAGACACCCAAAAAAATTTGTTTATGCAAGACTCATGATGATAAATGCATATGGTTCCAATTTGAATTAGATAGGCTGCCATAAGTTGGACAAACCAATTAATCTGAAACTAACTTTTCCTCTTTTTTTTTTTACTTTTAAAGATAGTGATAGTAATGAGCTAAGCTATGGGATAATCATGGTTTAGTTTAGCAAATTTAGAAAGATTCTATGAAGTTAAAGAGGTTAAGAAGAAAATGTTAATACAAAAATGGATATGTAATAAGTTGTCATAAATTAGACTATTTAAACCCAAAGCTAACATTTTTACCTTTTAGAATGGTGATAGTTATAAGCTAGCCATAGGCTAATCAAGGTCCTGCTTACCCAACTAGAAAGGTTTTATGTCGTTAAAGAGGTAAAGGAAAAAAATACTAAATCAAAAAATGAGCATGTAAAGAGGTTCACATAAGGTAGACGGACCACTTAAACTAAAAATAACTTCTTTTCTCTTTTTACTCACCAGGCAAGCAAGCCGGCATACTCAGAGAGCTCTTCGCCCTTGGTTCGATCCATTAATAACTTAAGGTTCCACTTTAGTATTTAGAAAGATATTATATAGTCGTAGAGGTCAAGGAAAAAAACAAAAAATACTAACAGAAAAAAGAGATTACAGATAGGTTGTCATAAGTTAGGCTAAAATTTACAACTAAAACTTATATTTTCATTTTTTTAGTATAGTCATACTAACAATTAAGAATAGTTTAAGTAATTAGAAATATTTTATATAGTTGGAGAGCTCAAGAAAAAGAATAAAATATACAAACATAGAAAATAAAGATGTAGAGGCTTGTTGCGGCCAACTTCCCATCGCCTGTCTTCAGAAATGAACATCTAAAAAATAGCGTCCACGCAGACTGGATTTGTGTCTGGTGGAGACCCTCCGATGCCCAAGTCAGAGAGAGAAGTTGATGAACATGAGTTGAATGTAAACAGTAGCAGAGATTTGGTTCAGCGTAAGCTTACCAGTCCTATTTCTCTTACCCTCTTTTTATAGATGAGATTTTTGTAACCATCAGACATGGTCTCATATTTTATGACGCTAAATCATCGGGCCATAATCACGTAGTGGATCGTTAATTTTCACTGATCGTGCCGTGATATGCGGTCAGTAACCGTTCGTGATGGTTATGGTATGTTGAGCAGATTGACCGACCATATATCAGTAGAACCGTCCATATGTTAGTAGAATCCATGAGCGACTATCGACTAGTAGTTCTATTATGTCGATGGTCCAAGTCATCTGCTGTCGATTGATAAAAGTTAAATCATTAGTCGGTCAGCCGGCAATAGATCGGTGTGGTTCACTCAGTTGGTCGATGAAGAATCGAAGCCGCATATTCAGTTGACGAAGAGTCGGAGTTCTATGTCCGATCGATCGACTATTGTTGAGTCAGAGTCAATAGTCGGTTGAACTGAATCGGAGGTCGATTGACTTACCCCAACAGTTACCCCCACTCTCAAGTCCAAAGTGATTCGACGTGTATATTACCACGTAGTTTGTCACATTGGATGAAGAGAGTTATTTTTTATCACATTGAATCCTGATTTTGATGCCATTTTCTTCGAAATATGTGATCGATTATTTTATCATATTGGCAGGTACAGCCGTCTGTCACACTGATCGAACGATTCGGTATTAGTTGTCAATGTCAGGCATCATTTCAGAAAGTCGATTCGGTGTCTGACGAGATGATTCTGACAAGTAGATTTATTCCACATATCCTAATATTATTGGGTCGGAGTTGTTCACGCGGATAGGGGTGACATGGCTCAATCTGGAGGAGGTGCATCGAACCGTCCGATCAATGATCAGTCTAGATATTGTCATGTATCGTCATCTGATAGATCTTCGATTTGACTGCCTTCATCTCGGTCGTTGAGAGATCCTATATATATAGGGTCACTTTCAGTCAAATTTTCACGTTTCACTGCTTTTGCTATTGGGACTCTGTCGGATTGTTGCCCCAACGCCCAAGGTTATTGCTCCTAATCTTCAGGTCAACTTCGTCTTTCTTTCAAGTCCTCTTTCCTCTAAAGTCTCTGTTTTCTTCAGAATTGTTCTCATGGCTAGGGCTTCTCCTTCTCGAAAAGATCGGTCGGAGAATCCGACTGATGAATCCTAATCGGATCTAGATGTAGAGGTCTCTTCACTTTCAGAACCAAATGTTGAATGGCTCCGAGAGTAGTTTTGTATTCTGGAGCAGTTTCAACTTTTCTCCCCTGGGGTCGATGGTCGGGTGAATAACCCACCTTTGGGCCAAGTGGCTTTCTACGTCAAAGATCTTCAGACGGATCTTCGATTTTCGATTTCAAAATTTGTTCAAAATATTTTAGATTATTATGGACTTTGTCCGGCTCTGTTGACATCGAACTCAATCTAGCTGATAATTAGCTTTACTTTATTGTGTCAGATGTTGCCGATCATGTCCTGTCCTTCTCTTTTTTGAGCCTTCTTTGTCCTCCGACCTCATTCAAAGGCCCGAGGGTAGTGGTTCTTCAATCTCTGAAAAGGCCTTTTCTTTATTACCGATCTTCCATCATCTATTTATGGATAGAATAACTAATTTTTCTTTGCTTCTTCTTCCCTTCCTTGGGGTTTTCCTTCTCATTGGGGCGGTCCTCGAACCGGTCCCAATGACAACAGTCGGGTAGAGGTCGACGACCAGGAGGACTTTCACCGGCTAAAAGATATATCGATGCCAAAGCAAAAAGAGCTTGTAACCGAATAGGCCCTTTGTGATGCCAGCCTTAGTTCGGTTCCTCATCTACGTATAGTATAGTTGGTCGGTTATTTTTGATTTTTCTTTTACTTGCTGAATTGTACTGACCTCCATTGTAATTGCAACCATGCAGCAGAGGGTGCGAGTGTCGAATCCCGACATTCATCTGCATGCTGTCAAGAAGAGGACAGCATCTGAGGTCGGGTCTTCACGACCACCGAAGAGGCATCAAGCACCGGCTCCAGTTGGTGTTTCGACGTCGGTCGTGGAATCCAATGCCCCATCGGCATCAGTTTCGACTTTTAGATAATACGGCCTTTGATCGATCTGGCCTTTGATCGGTCCAATATAGAAGGAACCTTTAATCAACTTTTAGACAACACAGTCTTTAATTGATCTGACCTTTGATCAGCCTAACATAGGAGTCTTTGATCAATTTTTAGACAACACGATCTTTGATCGGTCCAATGTAGCAGGAGCCTTTGAAGAATTTTTAGATAATACAGCTTCTGATCAGCCTGTCTTTTGATCGATCCAATGTAGAATGAGCCTTTGATTGGCTTTTAGATAACACGATCTTTGATCGATCCAACATTGAAGGAGCCTTTGATCGACTTTGAAACAATATGGCCTTTGATTGGCCTGACCTTTGATCAGTTTAATGTAGAAGGAGCCTTTGATTGGCTTTTAGACAATACGGTCTTTGATCAGCCTAGCCTTTAATCAGTCCAATACAGAAGGAGTCTTTGATCGACTTTTAGACAACACAGCTTTTGATCGGCCCAATATAAGAGCCTTTGATCAACTTTTAAACAACACGACCTTTGATCGATCTATTCTTTGGCCCAGCATAAGAGCCTTTGATCGGCTTTGCATGGTTCGATGACCCCTGATCGACTAGGAATGCTAAACTCATGCATACATGTGAAAACATGAAATTGGTTGAATTTAAGATTGCTTTCCAATTAAAGATAAAAGTTTCTACAAAGACGATGAACTAGGCATTACATCAAAGAATGATAAATAAACATACACAACAAAGGTCAAGCCAACTCTATGCCTTGTCTAAAGAAAATATCATATAGAAAATTTAGATAGGACTAAAATATACATGTCAAAAAAAAAAGGTATAAGAGGACTAAAATGCAAAAAGATACTACACTAAGCCCATAGTAAGTTAGAGGACTTAAAGAGTGAAGTGGGAAGTTGGCAAAAGAAAAAACTCTAGAAATTTCTTTGGACTTCACTCAACCACTAGATGGGTAGAATTGATAACCCGATAAAATATCCCTTTGATGATCTAGCCAGGTATCAATTGACTTAGAATTGCCACGATAACTCTCATTTCTAGGATAATTTGGTCGTATTATTGATTTATCTATTTTACTCGAGGATGAGTAAAAGTTCAAATTGGAGGGTGTGATCAATACATTAATTATGCCACGAGAAGTATTATACCTGTGCTATTTAATCTCTATTATTTTATTTTTTTTCAAGAATTGTCAAGTATAAAGGACTAATTATAGATCGACTATGTGACCAAGCTTGAGCTCGAATCCAAGTCGATTAGGTGCATATCCAAGTTCTAAGATCACAACACCTGATGGACTAAGCAAATGTGCATAAATTTTAAAATATATTTAATGCAAGGCTTGGCATGTTATGAAGTCAATAGATCATATGCAAGCTTGGACGTGCATGGTTTTTAGCACACAACCCTCCCAGTGGCTTAAAAGAAAGTGGTTCACATGATAAAAACTGACTTTTTAGATGGGACCCATGCGATTTGGTGTTAGGAAGTTAACTATAAATAGAGGAAGTGGCGTGTGGCTTATGCTGGTACATGGGTTGGCATGGCGTGCGACTTTTTGGTGTTGGGATCAAGTGCTGGTAAGGTGTGAGAATTTGATGCGGACACTGGACCAAGAGCTGAGAGATTTAAATGCATAGCTGACAGGTTAATAAAAGCGGCATTCACGCGGTTTGCGCGTGAGTTAGGAGCTGGCAACGAAGATGTTATGAAGCAGGCGGAACTAATGCGGGAGCTACGGAACAGATGCGAGAACGCGGTGTGGAAGCATTTACACGACTCAGATGCGGCTTGGAGCTTTATTAAAAAGAAAACCACAAGAGTGAAAAAAGGAGGACACGTTGGACACTACCATTCTCCATCTCTTCTTCCATCATTCTCATTCCATATTTCATCTAGCCTCGCCCTCCAAACATCCAAAAAGCTTCCACCATCCATCACACACCAGCCCTCCTCTTCTATCTCCAACCTTCCAAACAATCCATCTGCTCAATCTCAGGATGTCAGCGCGCAAGAGTTCCATGGAAGACTAGATTCCTTTAACTCAGAAAGACGATGAAGCCTGCAACACAGATTTATTTTCTTTATCTTGTATTTATTTTCCATACAATAAAATAAAAAATTATTTTATGCTTCATGTTCATTTAATATTCTTTCTTATTTCTTAGAGATTTGGATTCGACGTGTACGATTTATTCTTTTTACAGACATGCCGTGATCTACAGATACGGTATGTGCTAGGAGAGATAGATTGTTACATTTCAAGTTCAAGTCTCTAACTTGTAGTTGAGTTAAGGTAATCTATACTCTGGACGGATGAGCCATAATTCAAGGATATGGTTCGTACCTATCCGAGATAGATTACACTGCTTCTTAATTACAAATCTCATCATTGCGACATAAAAGTAAAAGAAAATAGAATCTGTTTTACATGGTGGATTTTGAATTTTTGAGGTTTCTTTCCTATTCAATTTTCTTTCATGAATTAAACTTAAAATTATTATTTTCTTAGTAATTAATTAAAATTAATCTTCTCTTTCTTTTATTAATTATAAATAATTATCCGAGATCCCTATAAAACGATCCTGATTCACCCTAGCTACGTAGTAAGTTAGAACTAAGTTTATTTTTGGTGCCCTGACGATGCGCATCAAATTTTGGCACCATTACCGGGGATCTTGGCACTGTTGATTTTTTTTAAAAAAAAATTATTTATTGCTTTCTTTAATTTATAGTCTTTTTAGTTAACTACTTTATTTACTTGTTTGCTTTTTGTTCTCTAGATTTATAAAAAAAATATTATAAATATTTGCTTACTTGCTAAATTGCTTTAGTTTATTTTCTTTATATTCTTGAGTTAACTATTAATATAATTATTTTTTTTATTTTAATTACTTAAAAAAAAATTATCTCTACATTGACACCTCATAAGCCATTTAGAAAATTAGAGACTTAATCATAAAATCTAAAAAGAAAAATAAATTGATTTAATTTAGCCTTGACTGTATACTAATTAGGAAGATTGGACATCTTGGTTTGTTACATCTTATCTCCATAATTAATCTTAAGGGCAATAACCCATTAATCAGATAAGGTGGAAATTTGATCATCCTTCCTTGGCCCAAAAATCATATCCTTTATTTTACATTAAATCAAGCCTTAATTTTAAAATCAACTAGACATCAGCCCTAAAAATTTCGAGCTCAATAGGACAAGAAAGCTCTAGAGTTGAACCAAGTGCGGATTAGTTAATTGCTCAGTATCTAAGACAAGTGGTTAAAGAAAGTGGTTTTCAATTGATTCCGTTGACTGACCTGGCTAACTCAGTTGGTGTCTAAGAAAAGCAACGAGCAGGAAACCTCCCACATCTTACACTTACCTGGCCGAGTCAGTTAGTCAGTCTTGAGCTTGGAGTGCTCAAAGAAGGTCTTGAAAAGCTGTCTAGATCTAGGTTAACCCTAAGATAGAGAGTCTATGCTTGTTTAAGTTGATTGCAATTGACATCTAAACATTAACTAATATCTCCCTTTTCATAGATTTAAGATTCTTAGGTTCTTCTCTTTAGATTTCCTTCACTCTTTTCTTACTTTATTAAAAAAATATATATATATTATAAAAATTAAAATTTTCTATGTTTACTCTAAAGTATAATTGTAGGGTGTATGCTCGGTCGTAGATCATTACGACCAGAAATCCAACCTTTTGATCCAGAAATAGAAAGAACCTTTAGAGCCAACAGACGTAAAAACATGAAACAAAATCAAGAGAATGATCCACCAAGACAGTTGAAGGAGTACTTTACTCCTTCCACATATACCTACTCTCCTTGTATTCAAGTGCCCCCTGTGGAGGCCACCCAATATGAAATTAAGTCTAGTATAATCCAAAAGTTACCTTCATTTTATGGACTTAGTAATGAGGACCCTTATAAATATCTTGAAGAATTTTTTGAGATATGCTCAACTATCAAGATTCACAACTTCTCTGATGATGCTCTTAGGTTAAAATTATTTTCTTTCTCACTTAAGGACAAAGTCAAATACTGGCTACATACTTTGGATTCCATGACTATATCAACCTGGGACCAGCTGCAAGGAGAGTTTCTTAAGAAATATTTTTTCATAGGAAAACTAATCAAATAAGAAAAGCCATAACTAGTTTTTTTCAATTAGATGGAGAAATATTTCATGAAACATGAGAGAGGTTAAAAGACCTTATTAAAAAATATCTCCACCATGCTGTACCCAAGTGGCAGTTAATCCAATATTTTTATGATAGGTTATCTGAAAGACATCGATAAATGGTCGATGCATTATGTGGTGGAACATTCATGCTCAAAAGTGAGGAAGAGGCATGGCAACTATTTAAAATTTTAAGTAAAAATTTATTACGTCATATGTCTGCCTTCATTAGAGATAAACCCATGTTAAACCCAAAGAGAGGTGGAATATATGAAGTAGAAAACTCAATAGATATCCATCATAAGGTAGATGAATTATCTCAAAAGTTAGATCGATTATTAAGTATGGGACATTCCTCTTCTCCATCTTGTCAGATGCAAGATATATGTGCATTATGTTCGAGCCCCACTCATCGTGTGAATGATTGTCCAATTGCACCACAGTTTTCTGACTATGTACAAGAACAAGTCCATCAAATCCAAACTACTCATAGACCAGGAAACATCCTCTATTCTAGTACGTACAATCCAGGATGGAGAAATCATCCAAATTTCTCAGGGAAATCACAACCAGTGGTTCCTCCAGTGCAACAAAGATTAGGTTATCCAGATGCGGCTTATGGGCATCCATCTCAGTCACAATACCAGAACCCTTCTCAACCCACCCCGAGTACTCATAACTCAACTTTCAAAGAAAAGGTGCTGCAAGCACTTAAAGGACTAGAAATGAATACCCAACTCCTTCACTCCCATACGCAATCAATAGCAAAGCTAGAGACCCAGATAGGTCAGCTAGCAACAGCTTTCAATAGGAGGGAAGAAGGCAAATTACCCAGTCAGCCTATTAATAACCCAAAAGCACAGTACATGGCTGAAAGCACCATTGGTCCTGAAATTTTTTTCGAACATGCCAAATCGATTATGACCCTTAGAATCGAAAAAATCTTAAATCAATCTGAAATAACCCAACAATAAGAGCAACCAATTCCAGCCACACCAGAAAAGAAGAAACCTGAAGAGAGGAAAGAACCTGTTAACCCAGCACATGCACCTAAGGCTCCATTTTCTAGTGCTTTAGAATCTCCTCTACCTCTTGATAAGAAGGGTATAAAAATGAATGAAATGTTGGAACTATTTAAACAGGTCCAGACAAACTTACCCCTTCTCAATGCCATTAAGCAAGTTCCAACCTATGCTAAATTTTTAAAGGATCTGTGTGTACAGAAACGAAAATCAAAGGCACAGATATCAAGAAAAGACTACTTAACTGAGCATATCAGCTCAATTTTTCAGCAAATTACCCAATCCAAACTGAAAGATCCAGGTACCCCAATTATTTTTTGTGTCATAGGGGACCTCACGATTAAGAAGGCATTATTAGATTTGGGTGCAAGTGTCAACCTTCTCTCGAGCTCTGTATATGATCTATTCGGATTTGGAGAGTTAAAACCCACGACGGTGACCTTACAACTAGCAGACCGATCTATTAAGGTACCCCGGAGAATGCTGGAAGATGTGTTGGTGAAAATAGATGAATTCTATTTTCCTGTTGACTTTCTTATGCTGGATATGGAATCTGGCAGCAACCCTAGCTAAATACTGATCATCCTAGGTAGATCCTTCTTAGCAACTGCTAATGCTTGAATAAATTATAGGACCAGAGTTATGGATGTATCTTTCAAAAATAAGAAGTTGAGATTGAATATTTTTAATGCATCTCAAGGACCACCTACGTACGACCATAATGAGATCAACCTGTTAAAGGAAGTTGTAGAAGATAAAGCTCTTGCCTTACTCAACTCAGATCCTTTACAGGCATGTCTAACACATTTTGGAATGAATAATTTTGATATCGACGGTACACTGAAGAAATACATGCTTTGCTAAAACCTCTCAATTTTAGCACCACTCCCCCTTGGACTGTAAAATATGAACAATTACCAACTCAATCAAGTCCTCTAGTACCATCCTTAGAAGCACCACCTACTCTAAAACTAAAGCCTCTTCCTGCCATGCTGAAATATTTATTTCTTGGACCCAATGATATCCTTCCAGTGATCATTGCATCTGACCTAACTACTGACCAGGAAGACAAACTTGTAGGGGTGCTCAAAAAGCATAAAGAGGCTATGGGATGGTCGATTGCCGATTTGAAGGGTATAGATCCTTCTGTTTGCATACATCATATTCATTGCGAGGTTGAGGGAAAACCACATAGGGACATGCAACGAAGATTGAATCCGAATATGCAGGAAGTCATAAAAAAAGTAGTGAAATGGCTAGATGCTGGAATTATCTACCAATTTCAGATAGCCAATGGGTTAGTCCAACCCAAGTAGTACCTAAGAAGTCAGGTATTATCGTAGTAGAGAACAACGAGGGTGAATTAATTTCTACTCGTGCAACAACTGGTTGGCGAGTATGTGTGGGCTACCAAAAGCTGAATACCGTTACTAGAAAAGATCATTTTTCTTTGCCTTTTATTGATCAAATTTTAGAACGGCTAGCAGGACAAAGTTTCTTTTATTTTCTAAATGGATATTCGAAATATAACTAGATCCCAGTATTTTCTGCTGATCAAGAAAAGACTTCCTTCACATGTCCATATGGAACATTTGTATTTAGACGTATGCCATTCGATCTCTGCAATGCACCAGCCACTTTTCAACGGTGCATTTTAGCCATCTTTTCTGATATGGTCGACAAATTTTTAGAGGTCTTTATGGATTATTTTTCGATATTTGGCTCTACCTTTGATGATTGTCTTCAGAACCTAGCCAAGGTTCTCCAACGATGTGTAGAGACAAATTTGGTTTTAAGTTGGGAGAAGAGCCATTTTATGGTTCGTGAGGAAATCGTGCTTGGACATATTGTATCCAAGCAGGGGATCGAAGTAGATAAAGCAAAGGTTGAAGTAATCTTGAAATTGCCTCCCCCAACCACGGTTAAACAAGTGCGATCCTTCCTAGGCCACGCAGGTTTCTATAGGCGCTTCATTAAGGATTTCAGCAAGATCTCACGATCCTTGTGTAACTTGCTTGCCAAAGAAAATTCTTTTGATTTTAATGAAGATTGCCTAACCACTTATAATAAACTCAAAACTGCCTTAACCACTGCACCAATCATAAAATCTTCGGATTAGACCCTACCATTTGAAATCAGGTGTGATGCTTCTGATTATACTGTAGGGGCAGTCCTTGGGCAAAGATTTAATCGGGAACCGCATGTAATTTATTATGCAAGTAAAACTCTTTCAGATGCTCAATTGAATTACACCACGACTGAAAAAGAGTTACTCATTGTTGTGTTTGCCCTAGATAAATTTAGATCATACCTTTTGGGCTCCAAGATCCTAGTATACTCCGATCATGTAGCACTAAAATATCTGCTATCCAAAAAAGATACAAAACCTAGGCTAATTAGATGGATCCTTCTATTACAAGAATTTGATTTAGAAATTTTAGACAAAAAAGGCTCCGAAAACTTAGTAGCAGATCATATTTCTAGGATCCTGGTAGAACACAATAAAGAAATGATTAGAGATAGATTTTCTAATGAACAACTCTTTTCAATCTCTTCCACTGGTCTTTCCTGGTTCGCTCATATAGTCAATTACTTGGTAGTGGGACAAATACCATCACATTGGACCCAACAAGAGAAAAACAGATTTTTCTCCCAAGTAAAGTACTATTTCTGGGAAGAACCAGAGTTGTTCAAATATTGTCCAGATCAAGTAATCCGACGTTGTGTCCCCGAGTGTGAAGTCCAAAATATTCTTAACTTCTGCCACTCGCTAGCATGTAGGGGATATTTTAGTGGAAGAAAAACTGCAGCAAAGGTGTTGCAGAGTGGATTTTATTGGCCGACACTATTCAAAGATGCACATGAATTCAGTCGTAATTGCCTGTGATGCCAGCAAACAGGAAATATTTCGAGAAAAGATATGATGCCCATATGCCCTATACTTGTAGTAAAAATTTTTGATATTTGGAGAATTAATTTTATGGGACCCTTTCCCTCCTCATTTGGATTCGAGTACATTTTGATAGCATGGACTACGTATCAAAATGGATAGAGGCTATGGCAACCCAAACCAATGATCACAAAGTCGTGATCAAGTTCATTCAGCATAACATCTTTAGTCGATTTGGATGCTCAAGAGCCATAATTAGCGATGGGGGTACACACTTCACGAATAAGCACTTCGACACGCTAATAAAAAAATATAGAATAATCCATAAAGTCGCCACACCTTATCACCCCCAGACAAGTGGCCAAGTTGAGGTCTCCAACAAGAAAATCAAGCATATTCTTGAAAAAATGGTAAGACCCGATAGAAAAGACTGGTCAGCATGCTTGGATGATGCATTATGGGCTTACCGTACTGCTTTTAAAATACCCATAGGAATGTCTCCTTATCGACTTGTATTCGGTAAAGCTTGTCATCTGCCGATGGAATTGGAACATCGTGCATTTTGGGCCATACAACAATTTAACTTTGATATGAAAAAGTGGGTTCCAATAGGAGACTTCAACTAGATGAACTTGAAGAGCTACACAATGAAGCATATGAGAGTGCTAGAATTTATAAGGCTCGAACTAAAGCATACCACGATAAATTCATTGCATGAAAAATGATCGAGCCTAATCAAAAAGTTTGGCTCTTCAATTCTAGGTTGCGACTTTTTCCTGATAAACTTCGTTCACGTTGGAACAGACCTTTCATTGTAACTCAAGTATTTTCCTATGGAGCCGTAGAACTCAGAGATCCTAAACAGGAGAACACCTTTAAAGTAAATGGTCAGTGATTGAAACCTTACATAAATGAAATTAGCGATGGAGAATTAATTAAATCTGTTGATCTAATGGATCCAATACCGTCATGATACTCAGTTCAGTCTGGCTGAAGACTTTAAACTTAGCACTCCTGGGAGGCAACCCAATTTATATATTTTTTTAATTATCTAGCCTCTTTTCTTTTCATAGAAAAATCCAAGAAAGGCAATCAGCCAAGTTGGGGGGAGCATCTCATCCAAAGCCCAGATGGAGTCATGAACCAATCACGCCCACAAAGGAAGAATTCCTCACCTGATAATGAACGAGCACATCAAATCCAGGTGGTATCTTTCCTTGTAATTTTTTTCTCTATTCTACTTTGTTATTTTCTTCATCCATTAAGGATAATGAAAATAAAGTTGAGGGGAGAGAATAATTAAATTAATCAAGTCCTCAAGTATGACCATAATCAGTTTTGTCTATCAAATTTTGTCTTGATTTCAAGTAAATCAGGTGTTCTAACTGACAAATGATTAACAATTTAGATAATTTCAGAGATATTGAGGGGCAAATTATTAAGGAAGTCCAATAAATGATAGGGTTTAGACCAGAATAAATTCTAAAGTAATTTCAAAACCTTTGGCCCAATGATCTCAATAAAGAATCTACTTTATGAGGGTATAAGTGAAAAAGTCAAAGTATGCATAAAGTCTACCTTACCATCTATTTAGATTAATAAAATAAATTTTTAACATTTCTTACTGAGTAACCGAGCCCTTTCGCCTAAGTAAGCGTTATAGTTCACGTCAAAAGGTGGGAATGTGAAAGAACCTCTTATAAAGTCAGTCTTAACTCATAGCCTTTTTGACTCGAGTTAGTAAGCCTGAGGGGTGTTCTACACCTAATATCCTAAAGCCAACTGGTTTGGGAGTCATTGGCTTAAAACTCGCTATAATGGTCAATTAGAAAGCTTAAGGGGTTAGGACATTGCACTGACTATAAACGTCAAAAAAAATATATATATAAGGAGACTAAAATGTAAAAAGATACTACACTAAGCCCACAGTAAGTTAGAGGACTTAAAGAGTGAAGTGGAAAGTTGACAAAAGAAAAAACTCTAAAAATTTCTATGAACTTCACTCAACCCCTAGATGGGTAGAATTGATAACCCGATGAAATATCCCTTTGATGATCTAGCCGGGTATCAATTGACTTAGAATTGCCACGATAACTCTCATTTCTAGGATAATTTGGTACGTATTATTGATTTATCTATTTTACTCGAGAACGAGTAAAAGTTCAAATTGGGGGGTGTGATCAATACATTAATTATGCCACGAGAAGTATTATACCTGTGCTATTTAATCTCTATTATTTTATTTTTTTTAGAAATTAACAAGTATAAAGGCCTAATTACAGATCGACTATATGACCAAGCCTGAGCTCGAATCCAAGTCGATTAGGTGCATATCCAAGTTCTAAGATCACAACACCAGATGGACTAAGCAAATGTGCATAAATTTTAAAATATATTTAATGCAAGGCTTGGCATGTTATGAAGTCAATAGATGGTATGCAAGCTTAGACGTGCATGGTTTTTAGCATACAACCCTCCCAGTGGCTTGAAAGAAAGCAGTTCACATGATAAAAACTGACTTTTTAGATGGGACCCATGCAATTTGGTGTTGGGAAGTTAACTATAAATAGAGGAAGTGGCGCGTGGCTTATGCTGGTATGTGGGTTGGCATGGCGTGCGACTTTTTGGTGTTGGGATCAAGTGCCGGCAAGGTGCGGGAATTGGACGCGGATGCTGGACCAAGAGCTGAGAGATTTAAATGCATAGCTGATAGGTTAATAAAAGCGGCATCCACGTGGTTTGCACGCAAGTTAGGAGCTGGCAACGAAGACATTATAAAGCAAGCGGAACTAATGCGGGAGCTACAGAACAAATGCGAGAATGTGGTGCGAAAGCATTTACGCGACTCAGACGCAGCTTGGAGATTTATTAAAAGGAAAACCACAAGAGCGAAAAAAGGAGGACACGATGGACACTGCCATTCTCCATCTCTTCTTCCATCATTCTCATTCCATATTTCATCTAGCCTAGCCCTCCAAACATCCAAAAAGCTTCCACCATCCATCACACACCAGCCCTCCTCTTCCATCTCCAACCTTCCAAACAATCCATCAGCTCAATCCCAGGATGTCAGCGCGCAAGAGTTCCATGGAAGGCTAGATTCTTTCAACTCGAAAAGACGATGAAGCTGCAACACAGATTTATTTTCTTTATCTTGTATTTATTTTTCATACAATGAAATAAAGAATTATTTTATGCTTCATGCTCATTTAATATTCATTCTTATTTTTTAGAGATTTGAATTCGACGTGTACGATTTATTCTTTTTACAGACATGCCGTGATCTACAGATACGGTACGCGCTAGGAGAGATAGATTGTTACATTTCAAGTTCAAGTCTCTAACTTGTAGTTGAGTTAAGGTAATTTATATTCTGGACGGACGAGCCATAATCCAAGGATATGGTTTGTACCTATCCGTGGTAAATTATGCTACTTCTTAATTATAAATCTCATCATTGCGACATAAAAGTAAAAGAAAATAGAATCTATTTTACATGGTGGATTCTGAATTTTTGAGATTTCTTTCCTATTCAATTTTCTTTCATGAATTAAATTTAAAATTATTATTTTCTTAGTAATTAATTAAAATCAATCTTCTCTTTCTTTTATTAATTATAAATAATTATCCAAGATCCTTGTCAAACGATCCTGATTCACCCTAGCTACGTAGTAAGTTAGAATTAGGTTTATTTTTGGTGCCCTAACGATGCACATCAAATTTTGATGCCGTTGTCGGGGATCTGGGCATGGTTGATTTTTTTTTTTAAATTATTTATTGCTTTCTTTAATTTATAGTCTTTTTAGTTAACTACTTTATTTACTTGTTTGCTTTTTGTTCTCATGATTTATAAAAAAAAAATATTATAAATATTTGCTTACTTGCTGAATTACTTTAGTTTATTTTCTTTATATTCTTGAGTTAACTTTTAATATAATTAAATTTTTTTATTTAAATTACTTAAAAAAAATTATCTCTACATTGACATCTCATAAGCCATTTAGAAAATTAGAGACTTAATCATAAAATCTAAAAAGAAAAATAAATTGATTTAATTTAGTCTTGACTGTATACTAATTACGAAGATTGGATATCTTGGTTTGTTGCATCTCATCTCCATAATTTAATCTTAAGGGCAATAACCCATTAATCAGATAAGGTGGAGATTTGATCACCCTTCCTTAGCCCAAAAATCATATCCTTCATTTTGTATTAAACCAAGCCTTAATTTTAAAATCAACTAGACGTCAGCCCTAGAAATTTTGAGCTCAATAGGACAAGAAAGCTCTTGAGTTGAACCGAGTTCGGATTGGTTAATTGCTCGGTGTCTAAGGCAAGTGGTTAAAGAAAGTGATTTTCAATTGGTTCCGTTGACTGACCTGGCCAACTCAGTTGGTGTCTAAGGAAAGCAATGAGCAGGAAACCTCCCACATCTTACACTTACCTGGCCGAGTCAGTTAGTCAGTCTTGAGCTTGGAGTGCTCAAAGGCGGTCTTAGAAGATAGGAGCTGTCTAGATCTAGGTTAACCCTAGGATAGAGAGTCCATGCTTGTTTAAGTTGATTGTAATTAACATCTAAACATTAACTAATATCTCCCTTTTCATAGATTTAAGATTCTTAGGTTCTTCGCTTTAGATTTTCTTCACTCTTTTCTCGCTTTATTAAATATATATATATATATATATTATAAAAACTAAAATTTTCTATGTTTGCTCTAAAGTATAATTGTAGGGTGTATGCTCGATCATAGATCGTTACGATCAGAAATCCAACCTTTTGATCCAAAAATAGAAAGAACCTTTAGAGCCAACAGACGTAAAAATATGGAACGAAATCAGGAGAATGATCTACCTAGGCAGTTGAAGGAGTATTTTACTCCTTCCATATATACCTACTCTCCTTGTATTCAAGTGCCTCCTGTGGAGGCCACCCAATATGAAATTAAGTCCAGTATAATCCAAATGTTACCTTTATTTTATGGACTTAGTAATGAGGACCCTTATAAACATCTTGAAGAATTTCTTAAGATATGCTCAACTGTCAAGATTCACAACTTCTCCGATGATGCTCTTAGGTTAAAATTATTTCCTTTCTTACTTAAGGACAAAGCCAAATACTGGCTACATACTTTGGATTCCATGACTATATCAACCTGGGACCAGCTGCAAGGAGAGTTTCTCAAGAAATTTTTTTCCATAGGAAAAACTAATCAAATAAGAAAAGCCATAACTAGTTTTTTTCAATTAGATGGAGAAATGTTCCATGAAACATGGGAGAGGTTAAAGGACCTTATTAGAAAATATCCCCACCATGCTGTACCCAAGTGGCAGTTAATCCAATATTTTTATGATGGGCTATTTGAAAGACATCGACAAAAGATCGGTGCATCATGCGGTGGAACATTCATACTCAAAAGTGAGAAAGAGGCATGGCAAATGTTTAAAATTTTAAGTAAAAATTCATTATATCATATGTCTGCCTCCATTAGAGATAAACCCATGTTAAACCCAAAGAGAGGTAAAATATATGTAGTAGGAAACTCAATAGATATCCATCATAAGGTAGATGAATTGTCCCAAAAGTTAGATCGATTATTAAGTATGGGACATTCCTCTTCTCCATCTTGTCAGATGCAAGATATATGTGCATTATGTTCGAGCCCCACTCATTGTGTGAATGATTATCCAATTGCACCATAGTTTTTTGAATATGTACAAGAACAAGTTCATCAAGCCCAAACAACTCATAGACCAGGAAACAACCCCTATTCTAGTACATACAATCCAGGATGGAGAATCCATCCAAATTTCTCATGAAAATCACAACCAGTGGTTCCTCCAGTGCAACAAAGATTAGGTTATCCGGATGCGGCTTATAGGCATCCATCTCAGTCACAATACTAGAACCCTCCCCAACCCACCCCGAGTACTCATAACTCGGCTTTCGAAGAAAAGGTGCTGCAAGCACTTAAAGGACTAGAAATGAATACCCAACTCCTTCACTCCCATATGCAATCAATAGCAAAGCTAGAGACCCAAATAGGTCAGCTAGCAACAGCTTTCAGTAGGAGGAAAGAAGGCAAATTATCCAGTCAGCCTATTAATAACTCAAAAGGACAGTACATGGTTGAAAGCACCATTGGTCCTGAAACTTTTTCTGAACATGCCAAATCAATTATGACCCTTAGAAGCGGAAAAACCTTAAATCAACCTGAAATAATCCAACAACAAGAGCAACCAATTCTAGCCACACCAGAAAAGAAGAAATCTGAAGAGAGGAAAGAACCTGTTAACCCAGCACATGCACCTAAGGCTCCATTTTCTAGTGCTTTAGAATCCCCTCTACCTCTTGATAAGAAGGGTATAAAAATGAATGAAATATTGAAACTATTTAAACAGGTCTAGATAAACTTACCCCTTCTCGATGGCATTAAGCAAGTTCCGACCTATGCCAAATTTTTAAAGGACCTGTGTACACAGAAATGAAAATCAAAGGCACAGCTACCAAGAAAAATCTACCTAACTGAGCAGGCCAGCTCAGTTTTTCAGCAAATTACCCAACCCAAACTAAAAGATCCAATTATCCCAATTATTTATTGTGTCATAGGGGACCTCACGATTAAGAAGGTATTATTAGATTTGGGTGCAAGTGTCAACCTTCTCCCGAGCTCTGTATATGACCTATTTGGATTTGAAGAGTTAAAACCCACGACGGTGACCTTACAACTAGCAGACCGATCTATTAAGGTACCTCGGAGAATGCTGGAAGATGTGTTGGTGAAAGTAGATGAATTCTATTTTTTTGTTGACTTTCTTGTGCTGGATATGGAATCTGGCAGCAACCCTAGCCAAATACCGATCATCCTAGGTAGATCCTTCTTAGCAACCGCTAATGCTTGTATAAATTGTAGGACCGGGGTTATGGATGTATCTTTCAGAAATAAGAAGTTGAGGTTGAATATTTTTAATGCATCTCAAGGACCACCTACGTACGACCATAATGAGATCAACCTGTTAAAGGAAGTTGTAGAAGATAAAGCTCTTGCCTTACTCAACTCAGATCCTTTACAGGTATGTCTAACATATTTTGAAATGAATAATTTTGATATCGATGGATACACTGAAGAAATACATGCTTTGCTAAAACCTCCCAATTTTAGCACCACTCCACCTTGGACTTTAAAATATGAACAATTACCGACTCAATCAAGTCCTCTAGTACCATCCTTAGAAGCACCACCTACTCTAGAATTAAAGCCTCTTCCTGTCATGCTGAAATATTCATTTCTTGGACCCAATGATACCCTTCCAATGATCATTGCATCTGACCTAACTACTAACCAGGAAGACAAACTTGTAGGGGTGCTCAAAAAGCATAAAGAGGCTATAGGGTGGTCGATTGTCGATTTGAAGGGTATAGATCCTTCTGTTTGCATGCATCATATTCATTGTAAGGTTGAGGCAAAACCACATAGGGACATTCAACGAAGATTGAATCCGAATATGCGGAAAGTCATGAAAAAGAAAGTAGTGAAATGGCTAGATGCTGGAATTATCTATCCAATATCAGATAGCCAATGGGTTAGTCCAACCCAAGTAGTACCTAAGAAATTATGTATTACCGTAGTAGAGAACAACGAGGGTGAATTAATTCTTACTCTTGCAACAACTGGTTGGCGAGCATGTGTGGACTACCGAAAGCTGCATGTCGTTACTAGGAAAGATCATTTTTCTTTGCCTTTATTGATCAAATTTTAAAACGGCTAGCAGGACAAAGTTTCTTCTGTTTTCTAGATGGATATTCGAGATATAACCAGATCTCGATATTTCCTGCTGATCAAGAAAAGACTACCTTCACATGCCCATATGGAATATTTGCATTTAGACGTATGCCATTCAGTCTCTACAATGCACCAGCCACTTTTCAACGATGCTTTTTGGCCATCTTTTCTGATATGATCGATAAATTTTTAAAGATCTTCATGGATGATTTTTTGGTATTTGGCTCTACCTTTGATGACTGTCTTCAGAACCTAGCCAAGGTTCTCCAACGATGTGTAGAGACAAATTTGATTTAAGTTGGGAGAAGAGCCATTTTATGGTTCATGAGGGAATCATGCTTGGACATATTGTATCCAAGCGGGGGATCGAAGTAGATAAAGCAAAGGTTGAAGTACTCTTGAAATTGCCTCTCCCAACCTCGGTTAAACAAGTGCGATCCTTCCTAGGCCACGCAGGTTTCTATAAGCGCTTCATTAAGGATTTCAGCAAGATCTCACGACCCTTGTGCAACTTGCTTGTCAAGAAAAATTCTTTTGATTTTAATGAAGATTGTCTAACCACTTACAATAAACTCAGAACTGCCTTAACCACTGCACCAATCATAAAATCTTCGGATTGGACCCTACCATTTGAAATCATGTGTGATGCTTCTGATTATGCTGTAGGGGAAGTCCTTAGGCAAAGATTTAATCGGGAACCGCATGTAATTTATTATGCAAGTAAAACTCTTTCAGATGCTCAATTGAATTACACTACGACTGAAAAAGAGTTACTCGCTGTTGTGTTTGCCCTAGATAAATTTAGATCATACCTTTTGAGCTCCAAGGTCCTAGTATACTCCGATCATGCAGCACTGAAACATCTGCTATCCAAAAAAGATACAAAATCTAGACTGATTAGATGGATCCTTCTATTACAAGAATTTGATTTAGAAATTTTAGACAAAAAAGGCTTCAAAAACTTGGTAGCAGATCATATTTCTAGGATCCTGGTAGAACACAATAAAGAAATGATTAGAGATTGGTTTTCAGATGAACAACTCTTTTCAATCTCTTCCACTGGTCTTCTCTGGTTCGCTTATATAGTCAATTACTTGGCAGTAGGACAAATACCATCACATTGGACCCAACAAGAGAAAAATAGATTTTTCTCTCAAGTAAAGTACTATTTCTGGGAAGAACCAGTGTTGTTCAAATATTGCCCAGATCAAGTAATCTGACGTTGTGTCTCCGAGTGTGAAGTCCAAAGTATTCTTAACTTCTGCCACTCGCTAGCATGTGGGGGATATTTTAGTGAAAGGAAAACTGCAGCAAAGGTGTTGCAGAGTGGATTTTATTGGTCGATACTATTCAAAGATGCACATGAATTCAGTCGTAATTGCCTGCGATGCTAGCAAACAGAAAATATTTTGAGAAAAGATATGATGCCCCTATCCCCTATACTTGTAGTAGAAATTTTTGATATTTGGAGAATTAATTTCATGGGATCCTTTTCCTCTCCATTTGGATTCGAGTACATTTTGGTAGTAGTGGACTACGTATCAAAATGGGTAGAGGCTATGGCAACCCGAATCAATGATCAGAAAGTCGTGATCAAGTTTATTCAATATAACATCTTTAGTCGATTTGGATGCCCAAGAGTCATAATTAGCGATGGGGGTGCACACTTCACGAATAAGCACTTCGACATGCTAATAAAAAAATATAAAATAACCCATAAAGTCGCCACACCTTATCATCCCCAGACAAGTGATCAAGTTGAGGTCTCCAATAGGAAAATCAATCATATTCTTGAAAAAATGGTAAGACCCGATAGAAAAGATTGGTCAGCACGCTTGGATGATGCATTATGGGCTTACCGTACTGCTTTTAAAACACCCATAGGAATGTCTCCTTATCAACTTGTATTCGGTAAAGCTTGTCATCTGCCGGTGGAATTGGAACATCGTGCATTTTGGGCCATACAGTAATTTAACTTTGATATGAAAAATGCGGGTTCCAATAGGAGACTTCAATTAAATGAACTTGAAGAGCTACGCAATGAAGCGTATGAGAGTGTCAGAATTTATAAGGCTCGAACTAAAGCATACTACGATAAATTCATTGCACAAAAAATGTTTGAGCCCAATTAAAAAGTTTGGCTCTTCAATTCTAGGTTGCGACTTTTTCCTGATAAACTTCGTTCACGTTGGAACGGACCTTTCATTGTAACTCAAGTATTTTCCTATGGAGCCGTAGAACTCAGAGATCCCAAACAGGAGAACACCTTTGAAGTAAATGGTCAGCGATTGAAATCTTACATAAATGAAATTAGCGATGGAGAATTAATTGAATCTGTTGATCTAATGGATCCAGTACCGCCATGATACTCAGTTCAGTCTGGCTGAAGACTTTAAACTTAGCACTCCTGGGAGGCAACCCAGTTTATACATTTTTTTAATTATCTAGCTTCTTTTCTTTTCATAAAAAAATTCAAGAAAGACAATCAGCCAAGTTGGGGGGAGCATCTCATCCAAAGCCCAGATGGAGTCATGAACCAATCACGCCCACAAAGGAAGAATCCCTCACCTGACAATGAACGAGCACATCAAATCCAGGTGGTATCTTTCCTTGTAATTTCTTTCTCTATTCTACTTTGTTATTTTCTTCATCCATTGGGGGCAATGGAAATAAAGTTGGGGGGGAGAGAATAATTAAATTAATCAAGTCCTCAAGTATGACCATAATCAGTTTTGTGTACCAAATTTTATCTTGATTTGAAGTAAATCAGGTGTTCTAACTGATAAATGATTAACGGTTTAGATAATTTTAGAGATATTGAGAGACAAATTATTAAAAAAGTCCAATAAATGGTAGGGCTTAGACCAGAATAAATTCTAAAGTAATTTTATAACCTTCGGCCCAATGATCTCAATAAAGAATCTATTTTATGAGGGTATAAGTAAAAAAGTCAAAATATGCATAAAGTCCACCTAATAGTCTATTTAGATTAATAAAATAGGTTTTTAGCATTTCTTACTGAGTAACCGAGCCCTTTCATCTAAGTAAACGTTATGGTTCACGTCAAAAGGTGGGAATATGAAAGAACCTCTTGTAAAGTCAGTCTTAACTCGTAGCCTTTTTGACTCGAGTTAGTAAGCCTGAGGGGTGTTCTACACCTAATACCCTAAAGCAAACTAGTTTGGGAGTCATTAGCTTAAAACTTGCTATAATGGTCAATTAGAAAGCTTAAGGGGTTAGGACATTGCACTGACTATATACGTAAAAAAAAAAGTATAAGGAGACTAAAATGTAAAAAGATACTACACTAAGCCACAGTAAGTTAGAGGACTTAAAGAGTGAAGTGGGAAGTTGGCAAAAGAAAAAACTATAGAAATTTCTATGGACTTCACTCAACCACTAGATAGGTAGAATTGATAACCCGATGAAATTCCCTTTGATGATCTAGCCGGGTATCAATTGACTTAGAATTGCCACGATAACTCTCATTTCTAGGACAATTTGGTACATATTATTGATTTATCTATTTTACTCGAACACGAGTAAAAGTTCAAATTGGGAGGTGTGATTAATACGTTAATTATGCCACGAGAAGTATTATACCTGTGCTATTTAATCTCTATTATTTTATTTTTTTTCAAAAATTATCAAGTATAAAGGCCTAATTACAGATCGACTATGTGACTAAGCCTGAGCTCGAATCCAAGTCAATTAGGTGCACATCCAAGTTCTAAGATCACAACACTTGATGGACTAAGCAAATGTGCATAAATTTTAAAATATATTTAATGCAAGGCTTGGCATGTTATGAAGTCAATAGATGGTATGCAAGCTTGGACGTGCATGGTTTTTAGCACACAACCCTCCCAGTGGCTTAAAAAAAAGTGGTTCACATGATAAAAACTGACTTTTTAGATGGGACCCATGTGATTTGGTGTTGGGAAGTTAACTATAAATAGAGGAAGTGGCGCGTGGCTTATGCTGGTATGTGGGTTGGCATGACATGCGACTTTTTGGTGTTGGGATCAAGTGCTGGTAAGGTGCGAGAATTGGACGCGGACGCTGGACCAAGAGCTGAGAGATTTAAATGCATAGCTGACAGGTTAATAAAAGTGGCATCCACGCAGTTTGCGCGTGAGTTAGGAGCTGGCAACGAAGACTTTATGAAGCAGGTGGAACTAACGCGGGAGCTACGGAATAGACACGAGAATTCGGTGCGGAAGCATTTATGCGACTTGGATGCGGCTTGGAGCTTTATTAAAAGGAAAACCACAAGAGCAAAAAAAGGAGGACACGTTGGACACCACCATTCTCCATCTCTTCTTCCATCATTCTCATTCCATATTTCGTCTAGCCTAGCCCTCCAAACATCCAAAAAGCTTCCACCATCCATCACACACCAGCCCTCCTTTTCCATCTCCAACCTTTCAAACAATCCATCTGCTCAATCCCAGGATGTCAGCGGGCAAGAGTTCCATGGAAGGCTAGATTCCTTCAACTCGAAAAGACGATGAAGCTTACAACACAGATATATTTTTTTTATCTTGTATTTATGTTTCATACAATGAAATAAAGAATTATTTTATGCTTCATGCTCATTTAATATTCTTTCTTATTTCTTAGAGATTTGGATTCGACGTGTACGATTTATTCTTTTTACAGATATACCGTGATCTACAGATACGGTACGCGCTAGGAGAGATAGATTGTTACATTTCAAGTTCAAGTCTCTAATTTATGGTTGATTAAGATAATCTATACTCTAGACGGATGAGCCATAGTCCAAAGATATGGTTCGTACCTATCCGAGGTAAATTATGCTGCTTCTTAATTACAAATCTCATCATTACGATATAAAAATAAAAGAAAATAGAATCTGTTTTACATAGTGGATTTTGAATTTTTGAGGTTTCTTTCCTATTCAATTTTCTTTCATGAATTAAACTTAAAATTATTATTTTCTTAGTAATTAATTAAAATCAATCTTCTCTTTCTTTTATTAATTATAAATAATTGTCCGAGATTTCTGTGAAACGATCCTGATTCACCCTAGCTACGTAGTAAGTTAGAATTAGGTTTATTTTTGGTGATGACACGCATCACCGGTCATCCAAATAGAGGGGGTGGAGAAAGAGGCACTCTCATGCCCAACAGTCGGTGGTGATCGCCACCCTCGTTCCACTCCAAAATGGGAGCCCGACCTAGTCAAGAGGCAGGCAGGGCGCCAGCAGCGACGGATGAAGGCCGCATTCGGATTGCTTCAGTAGGGCACTAAGGACCCCATGAAGGAGGTCCCTAGCAGGGAACAACTATACAGTCCAGTGGCCATCCTTCTTGGAAGTATATGCTTTGTGGATACCCCACCAGAGAATGTCACTGAAGCCAATCCCACCCGAGCATAGCACCGAGACAATCTCTGGGGGCCGTGGATCCACACACCCACCTAGCAAGATGGTTATTTTCAATACCTTCCATGCCAACCTAGAGCTTACAAGATGACTCCACTCTCTCAAGCGATCACTGATGGCTCCGATCGGGAACAAATGTTTCGCGACCTGCGAAGAAGCTATTCCACCATACCATGGCAAGTAGAAGAAAAACTTCCATCCTGAGGTGGAAAGGTGAGGAGTCCCCCTATAAAAAGTGTGGCACCCCACAACTACCCTCATTAAATCGTGTTACGTGTCGATTGGAGGTTAATCACAGGCACTGCTTGTGCTGGTGCATATTTAATTTAGGCGTAAAGGGCACAATTGCATCCCTTCGCTCTCCCTCTACTAGGCTTTTGAGGTGACATGCATTAATGCAGGCGCAGAAATGCAGGCACACCCTGAAAATGATGCGCACGTCCCATGAGGGGACTGGCTCTTCATGTTCTCAGCCGACGCACGCAGAATTACTCCCTCCGTCTGACCAAAGCTCAGACTCGGGAGTAGGGGGTATATGTCGGGAGGATTCCGTCCGGACCGACTAAGTCAAGAGGCCAAGGTCCAGCAAGTTAAGGCCCCTTGCCGCTGCCAACCAACGGCTATTTCTACGATCGATCGGTGCACAACTATCAAGCAATCGATCGGTTGCTCCAAGCATACTGAGTGGCGATGTTCGACGGGTTCACCCAACTAACTCATGGGCCTACTTTAGTCGGCCCATATCCTTCCATCGACCCTAGGTCCCGCTTGTGAGCAAGCATCCTAAGACATAAGCATCGAGTGAAAAGCCATGGGGGGCCACCATGCAATCTCGTCGGGTCATATCGGACCGCGTACCCAAAGGTCAAATCCTGAGTGGTCAGTTATCCATAATCCTATTTGGTTGGTCTGGCCCTCGATCGGTCAAAGTAAAAAGAACATAAAATAATTTTGATCGGATGATCTTTGATCGGCCCGGCTTTTAGGGATGGCCTTTGATCAGCCTGATTCTCGATTGGCCCTACGTGGAAGGAATCTTTGTTTGACTTCAGGTGAAAGGCCTATTGGTCGGTCCTTTGCCAATCCTACATTGGATGGTCTCGAATTGACCAAGAACATGAATTCCAACATAGTATACGATAAGGATAAACTTGCCTTTTTATTGACAACAATGATTTTTACAATGAAAAAGAGAGAGAGAGAGAGGAGAGAGAAGACAAAGAAGTGGAGGAAGGCAAGTGCAAAGATGAGGATTCATTGCTCGTCGGAAGAGAAAGAGAACAACTCCTCATCGTTGTTCCTTGGCTGAAGATAGTGAAGGTCTAGCTAAGGCATCATCTTTCACAGATGAAATTTGTAGTCCTCAAAGCCCTGGATGAAAGTGGAGGTGGCGGCGTTGGTAACTTCCTCCTCAAAAGCTGCGAAAGTCTAGAACTTCTCAATGCACCGATCCTGTATAGCCTCGGGGATCCAAAGGGAGGAGTCAGGGGCGCAGACACCCAGGGCGGGCTGTAGCCAACCCCTCCTAATGGGAGCCTGGCTAAGCTAGGGGCAGGAGGAATAGGTGGTGCACCAATGTCGGCGGTAGACGACTGGCCCGGCCCTCTCTTGCTCGCTCATTCGAGTGAGGCCTCCTTCTTGGCCATTGCCCTCCTCTCTTTGACGGCTTATTTCATGGCTTTCCTTGAGGGCATCATGGTGAAAAAAAAAGATAGAAGGCTGCAAACAATGCAGAGGGATCTGAATAGCAAATATTTTCTTAACCATCAGGCCCTTTATATAGGCACGAATGCCCCCACTGGAACCCAAGCACTGGCTTTAGCGACCTGGGTGGTTCTCCAAGCAATTAATGACACGTCACCCTAGTCTTAGAAATCAATTCAGAATAAAGCCTCATAAATCGACTGGTCGCCATGTGGAGAACCCCCATAGGCTCTAAATGCTAGTCTACGTTGATTCCCTCGTGAGTAGCACAATCACCAACATTCTTAGTTAATGCACCATCTCTCAAGATGCCGCTTCCTTGAATCGAAGAGGCCAGTCGACTACCCTTAGAGCGATGCTTTTTGAAGCGCTAAACTGATTGCAATAAGTGCCTAAGGCGGCAAACCCTATTAAGCTCTGAGGATTTCTCATCTTGATAGCCTGTTGAAGACTATTTGTCCAAAAAATATCCGAGCACAATGGCTCGATGATAGCATGAAAGGGTAATATAAGACGAGGAGGAACACAGAATCAACATTTATTTATAGTGTCATGGCTACAAGAAATTCACCTCAATCAAGCAAATGACACCAATGGAGAAACGAAAACTTCACATCTGGGGGCAATTAACTTCTGGCTCCGAGGCTTCGTCGGACCCCTCCTCTCGAATCCCCACATCTTCGTTGTCTGCTTTACAAAGGTGGTGAACAATGGAAGAATCGGCTTCACTCTGACTTTCGTCGGGACTCCTCCCCCATGACTCTATGCCCTCAGAAGTGATCTCACGAATCACTACTCCACGGGCAAGCTGCGAGGAACAGAAGGGTGGAGGTCACCCTCTGAAAGGCCAGAAGGATCAAGCCTAGTGAACAGCATCCTAACTTGATCTCGACATCTCGCGAAGCCGGCCTTGAAGCCAAAGTCGAATATGCATCGAATCCTATCACCGGAGTATCCCAGGGTAGATCTATCGAGTTCCCCTTATGGAAATCCTTGTCTTGTCAAATCCCCGCCGACCCGAGGTCTTACCGAAGTAGGCCGATTCTCCCTCAGCGCAGACTAAGCCGCAATTTGCAGCCAACCCGTACATGGCTTTGACTCAACCATAGCTTGAGGACTTACTACGACTAGACGACTCTCCTGCGGTACAAGTATAAGTGTCGCTACGTCGCTAGGACCTACCTGAGAATCGAGCTCTGCCTTCTCCTATGCCCGCTCGAGATCTGAGATACTCGCCCCTGTGGCATGTAACTCATTCTGAAGTCACGCAACGAGTGCGGCAGATTCCCATTTATCCTCTTCGACTGCTTTCGATGACTCTAGTGCTGAAATCCTCTCCCGAGCCTATTAGAGTCGGCAGCTATGTTGGAGTACCTTGGCAGCCGCATCCCAAGTTGCCCTCTCAGCAACTCCTGACAATCTTTTATACTCTTCGATCAGCTTATTTCTTTTCTCGGCATGAGCTTTATCCTTCGGCCAAACAGCCGCTCGACGATGCTTGGCCTTTGCTGAAGCCTCCTCGAATGCCTTCCTGACCTTGGAAAGCTCTCTCTTCCGATCCGAAGTCTTTTTGATTAGCGCTTTCATCTTTCTCTCTAGGTCGTTGATGCGAGTCCTAATTCGCACAGCAATAGGAGCCAACAAGGGTTCGGTATAGAGAATGAGAAAGTTATACCCATCGACAGCTTGTTGGAAAGACTAGATAAGTATACAGAATGGTACAATTTCTAAAGAAAGAAAGGGGAGTCTATTTCATTAATAAAGATCTTCTTTATATAAAAAGTAGTAGAAATGAAAGTACAAGATACTTTAATTTCTGACCTCGCTTGGAGGATCGGTCAAGCTTTAAGCAACCTTCGATAGGCCAACGGGCCCTACAATTGAAGGAGTTGGCGTCAGGGCAAGGATGTCAGCAATTGGAGATGAGGATACCTCAACAATCGTCGGTTCTCCATCCGATCATCCCTTGGCAACTGTGGGTTCAGAAAGGACGGGCTCCTCTGCAGCTTCTTCCTCATCCTTATCTTGGAAAGAGAGGTCCATCTCAGGGAGTCGAGCAATGATCAGGCATCGGCAATCCTCAAATCCACTCTCCAAGCCGGTATTGTAGGCCTTTTAACCGAATGCAACTTTCATGTCTTTGAATTCCTCAAAAATTTTAAATGCCTTCACCGCAAGACGGCCGACCTCAGCAACCCACTCGTCGGCACTCTTTTCGACCTCGGCGGCTTTCGTCGCCACCTCATATCGCCTCTCCCTCTTGGAGAACAAACTTCTTATCTAGCTTATTAGAGAATGTATCATAATTATAAATAAGCAAACACATCCAAACATATGAAAATGAGAAATATCAAGGCAATTTCAAACAGTTTTTCATAGGGAGTCATAGTATCAATATTTCTTATAGATTTTCTATTAAGAACATAAACTGCTTCCTGTATGTACGCTATCTAGAATTCATGCTTCAATTCTTTGCATGAGTCGTACCGTGGATAGTCTCAAATAGATGCATATTCTTTCTCCTTGCCACACTATTCTACTTAGCAATATTTGGACAAATAAATTGTCCACGTATGCCATAACTAATCAAATAATCAAAAAAAAATTTTGAAACATATTCACCACCTCCATCAATTTTTAAGCAACCAATTTTTAATTTAAAATAATTTTCAACCAAATTCTTAAATTAATAAAATTTCTCGAACACTTCTATTTTTTTTCTAACAAAATAAATCTAAATATATCTAGAGAAATACATGAGCCACCAATCACAAAACTATAACTCTAATACCATATAAAACAGCATGCTACATGAAATAGATCAATCATGTCGATGCAGGATCCAAAACAAATACCAAACAAAGAGACTATTTGCAAAGAATTGTGAGAAATAAATAATTATGAAAGAAAAAATTGAGAGAAAAAAATAAGTTTATTTAAAAAAAATAAAGACCAAAACCTCACAAAGATATCTCACAAAAAAGTCTCTGTACGCATAAATAATCTCTCTTCTCTCTTTCTTCCAATCCCTAAAGAAAATACCAACTATCCCTTTGAATAGAGATCATATGGGTGAGAGTTTGACTCTTATCTGAATTCAAAAAAATAAAATTTACTAAAACATAAACTTTAAACTGAATAAGATAATATATTAAAAATAGAATTCTATTTCAAATAAGGCATAAAAGAGATAATAAATAGAATTTTCTTTAAAATCGGACAAAATGATTCTCAATATTATGATTGTAGTATTGTTTTGAGCAATGTATAAAACTTAGATCAAAGCAGTTAGTCAAACTGTTCAGCTGTTAACTAGTGAGGTCTCCAATCCAAATATCCCTTTAAAATCGAATTGGTGTAAAACCAATCAATTTTTAAAAAAAAAAATTCTCAAAAATATGATTAGAACAGTTGTTCATTTGAACCACTTTAGGTTCAAATGAGCTGGCTAATTCTTATATGAATCCTAGAGAAAGAGTTTAGGGTTCGAGAGATAGAAATGATAGAAGCCTCCTCTTAAGCCCTTGACAACTCTCTGTCACCTCTCGCACCTCAAGGCTCTCTCTTTGTGCCAGTATAGAAAGCATACAAACGATAGTCAGACAGAAGCCCCCTCTCATGTACCATGAGTCCATCTCTCTTCCTCTCTCTCCCTCTCCACAATGCTCACCAATGCATGGTGGATGGTTGGCATGCAGCAGCAATAATTTTGTATTATTGTAGCAATAAGTAATAAAATTTGCTTGAAAATTATTTTTCTTTACGTTTTTTCTGTACATAGTTATAATTTTAACATAATTTTCTATGTATAAAATTAATAGTTAATATAATTTTTATGCTATTATGATGTCACAGTCCGATTCTAGTTGACTTTTTGTTGAATAGGTGATCCATGACCTGGACTCTTTTCAGTTTGATGAAAGGTCCTTTTTAAAGCATTTGTTTTGAGTTTAAACACTTATGCTACCATTTGGCTTTCTAGTGAGCAAGGCCCTTTTTATCCCATCCTATTAGATCTGTTCGGCCGAAACAGTTACTTTTGCTCATAAGTTAGACTACTTACTATAGCTATTGGATCGGACCAGGTTATGGAGCTTTTAACCAAACACAATGGGCTTGATCTCATATTGATATTGTTACCACACAAATCTAACTCAAAATAAGAAACCAAGCCCCAGCCCAGATAAAAAAGAAACATGCTGAAAGCTTAACAAATTTCGATTAGTTCATAAAAGAAAAACCCTCCATTAGACTACTATAACACCAACAGGACTCGACTAATTAATTTATATCCTGGCTAAAGAAGCTAGGTAGGGAAGCATTTCTCTTTGCTATGTCTAACAAGCAATTAACTTATGTTGTCAACACTATAAACAGGATGATAATCCAACACCATAGAGGCACCGGGATTCATGCAGGTCAGCATGGACAGGGAAAACATAGAATTGCACAACGATTCAGATCAGCAGCATACTTCAGCACTGCTCTGATATGATTTAATCACAGCTAAGTCACGTTTAAGGAGGCACAAATTAATGCAGTGTATTGTTTGATGCAGCTTATTGCAGTTAAACACGGTTCGCATGCAACTTTCCCATGATTTACCATATCATGCAAAATAGGCTCTTAAAATAAGTTAGCTGCACATCCAAGAATCGCGTTATCATCGTTCCAACACATTGATACTTTACATCTAAAGGTAGTTAGAATAAACAAGCTCATCAGTGCAATATCAGAAACAATTAGACAAAGCACTAAATCCTCACAAATGGCTGTCTGGTTATCCACATGTGCAACCTGCAACATCAGCCCACTGGAAAGGGCAATCTTAGGTGACAACTAACATGTAACAATTATGAGATTCTAGAAATCCATTCTGCAATAGACTTGTGGTACGGTATCAAATTTTTATAAGCCAGAACAACAATATTGCTCCTATGGGAGGCCATGAAACACCAAATGTCACATTATTCTGTTTCCAAGGATCCATGTAGATTAAACTTGTAAGCGAAATGCAAACTATACATGGAAATATTTTTCTTGGTCATTCGTTGCCGGTGATGTCAGCCACTTGGATACTCCTGGTGCCTGGCTGAAGTTCATCTGACACTATTGCGGAAACATACTGCTTTCTTTCATGTAATAAACAAGTTTGTGGGTTTCATACACCCGAAGACAACTGCGAAAGCTTGTTGAGTGAAAATCTTTACTGCTGTTCCATCTAGTGGAAGAAAGATTTTTTCCGATTTCTTTCTAACCTGGCCTCCCTCTGTCATTAAAGACACGAAAAATTAATTCAGGAATAACTATGAACAGGGGAAATGCAAATTCATATTCCTTTTGTACATTAGTAAGAAAGAAAATAAATGGAAGATGAAGACGCATCCTGAGTCTGTACAATGTAAATTATCTTTACATTATTATGTTTTGTTTCTATGAAATTTCAAAAATATTTCAGACCTGGGATTTAACAAGTTATCCACAGAATCTTAGTATAAAATTTCTTGGATTAGGAGTTCCAACTAAGCTGGTAGAAAAATATTTTTGATAAGGAAAGTCAATTTCTGGTCTCTTTACGTTACTCCATGAATCAGCGTTCATTAATCAGTGTTCTTTACTTCACAGGCATGTAACCTCCATCAGATGGTTTACTTTGCGCATATTCCATTTCACAGTAAAATAAATATGAAAATCTTGTTGCATCCTATGTGTCCACAGTATCTGCTCATTCTGACATCCTTGAGAAATCACATTACAATGATCGACCACATGCCACCAAAACAGCAGCCATCAATCTCACCACTTCTCATCTACACTAATCAAATACATCTTGCACCAACTCTAAACGATGGATGTAGCCCGACAATCTAATAATGGCCTATCAAATCTATTGCTGAAAGATTCGAGTCACTCAACATTGTCTCAAGATAAATGGAGTCTCAGTCTATCCTCGTTTCTATACTACCTAGCAAATGCATTACCACCAGCCTAACAATGAGATGCCATGATATGAATGCCCTTTACAAAGTTCATACTATGGATTTACCCATTTAAGATGACAAGATTAGAGAACACTAATAACTCATAATGTCAGAGCATCCATTCATTAGTAAAAACCTTAGTAACAAGGGCTACAAAAAAACCATATAGAATGAGCGTTAAAGTTATTAAAGTGAGAAGTATGTAAGTTAAACCCAGTGATACAATGTAATCGGAGATCAGAATGTCCATTTTTTCTTATAGTTGTTCTCTCTCTGATCGCTGCACTCCTTGCTCGTGGAGTGGTATACCGACGAATGTTTCAGAACCCACATTTAGAAAAGTTCTGTTAGGTTCTTAGTAGCAGTCGGCGCAACCATAACTACGAATAGGAATAAAACTGCTATAGCTCCTTCCTAAATTTTTTTTTTTAATTCCATCTTTGCACCCTGAAGACAACTTCAGAAGCTTTACTTCAAGTTGGTACTAAAGTTGGTATTTGCAGTCTTTTCATGGCTCAAAAAATAGGATGCATGCAACAGGCTTAGTAGCATGGATCTTCTGCTTAGGGGCCTGCACCTATGATATGTTCCTAGACTTGTCCTCATGTCAACTTCTTTATTTAAAAAAGAAAGAAAGAAAGAAAGGAAAATTAAAAGACCTTCTTCCCAGCCCCCCACACCTGAATATGCCCAGGTCAGGCACTTGGCTTTGCTGAAAATGGTTCTTCAACCCCTCTCAAAGTATAGTAGAGCCATCTGTCATTTTCAATATACATCTTAGGCATGGTTTGATTGGTTGTTTACAAACTTTTGCTGATTTTCTGCAAAAAAGCAGAGGATTAAATCATCCATGTCTTTTAAGGTAAACCAAGAGGCCTTCTTCTAATTGTTTGTGGAGGAAATTATCAAAATGACCATAAATTACTACATCAATGATACTTGAAATAAAAGATGCTGATGAAGGATTGCAAGATATAAGGAAATGCAGCAAAACAGGATCTTTATCTTTGAAGAAATAAACTAAAGGCATGTATAATCATTGCAAGCTGAAACTGTTATCCTTGGGTAAGAGATTATACCTTTAGCAAAAATAAGACTCTCTTCTTTATTTCTTCCTCTATAGTTGTGTTCAAGGGGTGGGAGCCAACCCCCCTCCTTTTATCTCTAGCTAGGATTGAGGTCCAATTAGGAGCTCAGATAGAGAAACAAGAGTATTATGAAGTCCCCAATTTCTCCAGTCCGATATTAGTTTGCTGTGTTCATGATAAATCATTCAGTTTAAAGGAGTCTGACATTTATCTGTTTTCATTCATTTTTCCTGCTTTTATGGTGAGGCTGAATATGGTTCCAATTCCAACCTAAGTATGTAGAGGAGAGCATAACCTAAGCATAAGGGAAAGGTATGCATCTCTTATTCCAAGTTCAAGGGATTGAAACCTGTGCACACCCAAGTTTCTTCATTTTTTGTGTTTTGTACTACTGCTTTAGAATTCTGGAGATGGAGCTAATACAGAGAAATCCGACATCTTATCAAGGTATAAATGATTATTATCAAATTTTTCTCATGTTGGCAAAAAGTACAAGCATAAAGGGTCTCACGATTTCAAATTATACCAGATTGCTACTTCAGTGGTTATCCATTTCCAATTTTTGGTTTCTTAACTGATGAGGAAACAGCGGCAAAAGAAACCATATCAAGGATTCAAGGTCATGGCTTCTCTAACCAACCTGATTTTTTGAAAACACAATCCTAATTAGCATACTCTTTATGGTTCATATCTTCCCCGATCAGCTAATGAGCATACCTGATCTCTGTTTTATGGTTATGTTTAATCATATAATTAGTTGGAAAGTAGTTATAATCCTCGGTCTGAAATTTGAATCCAATAGCCACTTACAACACCATATGAGACACAATCTACTTAGACAATTTAAGATATACCAAGTTTCAGCATTAGATCACCATTAACCACCACATTAAAAACAATCTCTTAAATATCAACTGCCGCCATAACGACCAAGTGTTATCATCTCCACCTTATCAAGTAAACTAAACCTACTCATAGCTTCCAATCTTCTCACAGCCTACATTCCATCACAAAACTTTTAAGTTTATTCCATCACTCCACAAAAACTCAAAGACGCTCCTGTTAACCAAGATCTTAACATTAGCTGCCTAACACCCTGGCAGAGAGTTAGTAGCAGCACAAGCTTGGATGTCCCACCCGGACTCCAAACTCCTTTGCAATTTCCAACTCCTCAAAGAAGATTATCTAGGCTCTGAAATTATATACCTGATATAAACATTGCACACCATATTTTTGTTATAGTAGAAAGCAAATGGAAAAAAAAAAATCAGTCTTAAACCTGATTAGCCTGACTTATATTGTGTATCCAACTTGAACTCCCACTTCTACCATTAGTACAATGCTACTAATGAAGAGGATTTACAATCTCATCTTATTGGTCAATTTGTAAAAGAACTGGCTTCCTCTCACCATCTAACAGGCACACCCATCAAGCACACTCTACCTTATAAGAGAAAGCTTAATATGAATGTAAATCTTCTCAAATACATAATATTGCTTATGTACTTACATATGTACTGTATACATATTCAACCATCAAACTAATAGATATTGCACAATTGATTATAATGCCTAACTAAACAGCTCACCAAGCTATTACCAGGAATAAATATATAGATAAATAAAATAAAGAAAAATAAAGAAAATATATCTCCAAGATCAAAAGTCATAAAAGCTACATATCAGTTATTGGTTTAACTTTTGGTAAATAAACCTACAACCAAGATTTTAAATCCCGTAGGACAGAAATATCCCAATATCTCCATGGAATAGAACGTCCCGCTATCACGTCCTGTCCCAATAGCCATCTTGGTAATGCATCTCGATATATATGCTCCATCTCTCTCTCTTTCTTTTCTTTTTTTCTTTCTTATCTTTCTTTTTCTTCTACCTTTCTTTTTTTCCTTTTTTCATTCTTTTTGTCATCCCTTCTTTTTTCCCTTTTGTTCTTTTTTCTCTTTTCTTTCTCCCTTGTTTCCTTCCTTTCTTTTTTCTCCCTTCCTTTCTTTCTTTCATTTTTCTTCTTCTTCTTCCTTTCACTTTTCTCTCTTTCATCTTCCCTTCTTTGTTCCTCGTTTTTCTATATGGATGGATTTCAAAGTCCCGACTCCATCCCGATCTCGTTTTCTCACAGGAATGGGACGGAATGGCTAGGACACCCCCCATCCCGTCAGGACGTAAAACCTTGCCTACAACATCCAATGCATCAATAAAATGAAGTCTTCTAAACTCCAAGCAATGAATGTCATACCTCTTTCTTCTTGCATTCTTTGTAATCATCAAATTGCTGTTGACATTTGCTCTTGTCCCGATTAGCTTCTAGGCCTAAAAATTTCAATACAAATAATTAATAGGGTATACCATGGAGAAAAAAGATAAAGCAAAGGAAAATGTAGCAAAAAGTGCGTTTCATGGAGAAAGTTGTAAGTCCAAAGAGCGGGTATAATTCCTTCTGACAATTTTTCATAGTATGAGTTTGATCATATTGCCCATCAAGCAATTTAAGAAAACAAGCTGCACAAATACCAATATATTGTAGCCATTTGCTACAACATGCAATTTAATGAACCGCATGTGGAGAGCCAACAATCTATTTGCAATCAAACAAATATTGAAGTGCAAAATGAGAAAGCCAATAGGTTATTAGGGTTAGAATTGGAGTAGGCCATGCCCTAGCTCGAGCCCAATCTGGAATTTTTGGGGGGGGGGGGGGGGGGGGGGCTTCGAGCCACGGCCAAGCCTGAATTTTTCTTTTTCAAAATCCTAGCCTAAGCCCGGGCCTACTCCAAAACCCAAGCAGGCCCAAAATGAATTAGCCCATTTGGGCCAGAAGGTTGGTCCAACTGAATTGGCCTAAAATACCTAGGCCTTGTATAGGTTCAAGGAGCAGGACAGTAGGGAAAATATAAGCATGGGTTCAAGCATCTGGTGACAGCATAAAAAAATCAGATATGACAGCAGATAAGTAGTCATATCACAGATGGCATAAAGCAGTTTAGGAGATCAGTTGGGCATGCAAATCAAGAGGAAGAAGCCGCTCTTCAAGCAACAAGGATACCAAGATCGAGATGAGGATTGCCAGAGTAGAACACCTTGTGAAATTTAACGATAGAATGGGTGGCGGTGCTTACGGCCAAAGCTATTTGTCACAAGGAACAGGTAGAAACCGGTGTAAGTTCACCCAGTAAAAAAGCTATAAATTCAACATGTAGTCGCATGAAAAGGAAGAAAAATAAGGAAAAATAGAAGCATGATTTAGATGTCAAACTAAGATTTGGAACAAAAGGCAAAAGTAAAATGATCCAGCAACATGTCAAAGGGAGACCATGCTCAAAAGAAAAGGCAAGGTCAAGGACAATAAGTGGATGGTAAAATCAAATAAAAAATGATTAATATTAACCTTGACGTTTAAGTCATTAAAAGAAGAAATTGACTTTGTATTGAAGCACAAAAAGTAGCTACCTTGGAACAAAGGGGAAAAGAAAAAGAGGCAAAGACTGTGATCATAAGAATGAAAATAATGTGCCAACTCAAACAAGCCAAATTATGGACCTCAATCCTAAAGAATATCATGATAGTATAGAATTGCCAAGATGACGACAAAATAGAAACTCTCCTTCCCCAATGCCACCGGCACTACAGAAAGATAGAAAAAGAAAAAATGACAGCAACATGAAGAAAGCGCTGTATAAAATTGTGAAAACTCTAAATTGTGGGAGGTGAAAGGATCCTTCTATTGGTAACACCAAAGGGATCTAACAAATAAGCAAAGTGCTAGAACATAATAAAGGAACCTTTTGATAAATCATCAAAACAAAACAAAAGCCTCAAACATTTGGTAACGCAAGATTAGAGGAAGGAGATGTCTAACTATGAATTTAATAAAACAAAGAATAAAAGCTACTAAAGTGGAAAGCAAATGAGCAGAAGGACTAGACTGCAAAGATTATGAAATAGGACTGAAAAACAGGGTTGAGTAGCAACCTTCAAATTCAAATATAAACTATGGACTTAGAAGTTGGAATGTTACATACTCCCAAACAACTGAGACAACAGATCCAATAAGGTTGGGAGGGGCAGGGAATGGATAAAAGACACAAAAGAGGACAACGAAACCTGCGGTGCAAGTGATGATCTCCAAACTAAAGCAACACAATCTGCTATTTTAGTATAATCATAGCAAACACCACATAGTAACTTTGGCACAATGATAGGATATTTGATACTTAATATTCTTGAATTAAGCTCCATCTTTGTTTTTGAGATAGCTAAGACCAAAATATGTGAAATTCAAGCTATTTAGAATTTAAATGAATAGATGTTAGGGGTTTAAAGAACTTTATGACACCCAAAAACAAAGAAATGAGCACAATGTCCATTTCAACATTAAGTAGTAGGTACAACATTCCTAAACTTGGTTGTTGGTATCTGCAATCACTTTTGATGATGCATTTGCCAAAATTGATACTGAAACATTGTTCATTGATAGAGAGTTTGAAAAGATAAAGGTGGGAATGTTCAAGTCAACTCAAAGATCCATCAACACAATAAAAGGCTTAGGTGATGAACCAATGCTTAATGGTCCAAATCATGGTTCATCGAACTGCTGCGGTTTGGATGCTCGATTCAGAATGCTGGCAAAAACAGAACAAGGGAGAAGAAAAGAAAGGAAGAGAGAGAGAGAAGGAGAGGAAAGGAAAGAGAAAGGCCGGCAGTGGCCTGTCTAAGCCGCCAGAGAGCCACCGAGCCTCCGGATCTCCACGATCCTCCATGAGATGCCAAAAGAGAGAGAGATAGAGAAAGAGAGAGAAGAGAAGAGAGGGGAGAGGGGGGAGGAAAAGACGGCAGGGAGGAAACCAAATGGCCACCGAACAGCCCAAACCACCCACGCGGCCACTGCAGGTTCAAGACAAAGGCTTCGCCCTTGTTTTGTTAGATTTTTTAAAAAATCCGATACACACCAATTGCTGGCTTTACCATGCATCGTATTTTTTTTAAAAATCCAATAAAACATGAGTGAAGCCCCTATTTCGAACCCACGATGGACATGGGGATGTTTTGGGCCATCCGACAGCCACGACGATCACTCGACGGCCCTCCAACGGCATCGCCGCTGCCTTCCCCTCTCTTCTCCTCTCTCTATCTCTCTCTCTTCTCATTTTCTCCACAGACTATGGAGCCCGGGAAGCCTTCATGGCCCTCTGGTGGCCACCATCGGCATCTCCACCAACCTCCCTTTCTTTTCCTCCCTCTCTCTTTCTCTCTCTTTTCCTCCCTAGTTCATCCCCTATTTTCGTATTGGTTCCGATCCAGTACAGTCCGGTACGAGGGCATACCAACTCGTAGTGCCGGCCAACCAGCACAGGATCCGATTCCGAGTCGACGATCCTTGGTCCAAATTTTATGTACCAATTTCCAACATTATCATCGATGATGGTCACAGCCATCTAGCAACCACCAAATGAAAACATTCAGAGACGAGAAAGTAGGAAAGAGGTCATGTAGAATCAAAGATTCAATCCTACAATGTAGATTATACAAAGAGCATATATAGTCTACAAAAATCGTTAAAGTTCATGATGATATAGAGCTGGTGGTTTTAGTCTTCAATACCATGAAACTGGAGCATGAATTGGACTGAACAATGTTTAATTGGGGCCTAAAACCAGAATTTATGTTATCACGAAGGATTCACAATGTGCCATGGTGAACAAAAGCAATGTACACTTCATATTGTATAATTTATTTTCATTATATAATCATAGAAAGAATAAAATTCACTTATAGGCAACATATTAAATATGTGCATTGCTTAGCAAGTTAGCATAGTGGTAGACTGCATACATTAGCTACCTTTAGCACATAAAAATTTGAGCCACTCACTTTATAAGGCCCTAAATAAATTTTCATTACATATGCTCACACATCCTAAATAAGTCTCCACCACTTTGTTCTCAATTTTTGCCACCATGATGCCTCCAGTACAAGTCTGTGACTATTGACTACCATACTTCCACTTTAAAATTTTCATCACTTAGTCCATGAGTTTTCTAGAGGAAAAAAAAAATCCTAACAAGATGTTGTATGGAGGTACTAATCCCACCTGCATTTTTTTTTTCTTTCCAAATGAATAAGAACAAATGTATAGAACTTTTATCATCCTGATAGAATAGTAAGAAAATTTCTATATACTTATACTAATACAATAGTAAGAAAATTTCTATATGTTTTTTAAAGGGAATGAAACTAAAGCAGAGGTCAGCGGCTTTGACTACCCATTTTACATATATTGACAATCTAAAAAAGGTCTGAGAAGTGCTAACCTTTGTTGCATTAATCTGATTATTTTTCCCATTTGATCTTCAAAAGGCACAAAATAGCTAGACTAGGACTTCACAGCAAATTTGTTATAAAAATTTTGGAACAAAGTGTATTTATCGAGCTAGTTAGATGTAAAAATCAAATAATATCTGGAAGATTCTCTATTTTATTGGACTTCACACTTCCTTTTGTGCAAAATACTTGCATAAATACACACACAGATGCATAAATATACATATAGATATGTGTGTATATATACAAAGAAGACTGATTCCCATAGTACAAAATTATTGTTGATTTTATGATGCAAGTTTCCAATACGTCCACAAGTAAAATGACAAGCTACTACAAAGATGAAAGATTTTTTGTTATTGGTACAAACTAGTTTATGTGAGCTCTTTAAACTATGGCTTAACTATCTTGGTCCAAAAGAAATACATGCTGCAGCACAGATGTTGAGGCCTTCAATTTGTTAAAGATATAGTCTACATCAGTTGAAGAAGACAAGGAAGATAAGGGTAAACAGTATGGCTTGACAAACTACAAAGGAAAGAAACAAAGGCCGTGAGACAGTGACAGCCCCCACAACTTTTCTCCCCTTCTCATTTCCTTTCTGCCTTCGACATCCCAGCAGCCATGGAAAATTTGATTTTTGAGTGGTGACAAGCTCTAAGAATCTCATTTGTGAAGTTCAGGACCTCAGGTAGACATTTCCTGTATTCTTACATGAATATCAAATCTTTGCTGCAATCATTGCCCACAGCCTCTTCCTCACCCACCGGAGTCCCCACCTCCATTCAATTATGCTCTCTTTGCAGCACAACGAGACCTTGTTGCCACCGAGAAACCCTCATCACTCACCCACATCATTTTCCATCACCATTACTCATGGTTTGCTCCTTTTCATCCCTAAACCCCTTCAATAACTTGTCAGACTAGCTTAGGAAACTTGCCCTCCTAATATCTATGAGGACCCTCCTAGCTGCCCTTTCTGGGTGAGGTATTAGGTCATTTAATATTCTTTTTGTCACCTCTGCCATTATTATGATTTGATGTATTGTGGCTTTAACTTAAACAACCTCTCAGAAATTTGCTCCTTTAGTATTTTAATATCTGTTCTTCATTTATATAGCATGATATTCATTTTTGTGCACCCTAGCTCTACCACTACTATCCAATCTGTGTTCATGTGATGCATAAGCCTGAGATATCCCAAGCATCTGATTTTTGGAATTAAGGGACAAGTGTAATTCCTTGTAGTAAACCTTGCCATATTCCTTTTCCACCAAACTAGACTCTTCCAAGTCTAATGGAGAGCCAACACTAAAATGAATAAGCTCATCATATGGACAAACTAAATTTCAGGATAGGCTCTCAAAGGATGGACATTAGGGGGGCGTTTGGGTGGGGGGAGTGGGGGTCCGGAATCGGAATTGAAATGGGTGACTCCCATTCCAACCATTTGGTTGGGAGGAATCCCATTCCGATTCCGATTCCAATTCCAGGGTGGAATAGGAATGACTCAATCTATATAGAACTCAATCCCTACTCTCCTCTATGGATTCAAATTTTTATTCCAATTTCGATTTCGATTCTGATTCCAGTCACGAACCAAATGTTTTGGAGGATTTGGCCATTCCGATTCCGATTCCAAGCCAATCCGATTCTCATTCCCATTCCGATTTTAGTTACGAACCAAACACCCCCTAGGTTGACAGCCACTAGTTGAAAGTTGAAGATCCTTCAATATAACCTTCTTCACTCAAGTTCGGCTCCATGGTTGTCCATGCATTTGAATGTGCAAAGGCTTTGATGATGATGACAGCAAAAGACAATGATGATGATGACGATGGAGGCATTTCATATATTATATGTCATGATTGATAATGTATCTGCTTAATATGGTCCATCATGCAGTTTGTACAAAATAAATTCAAGCTCAATCACACTGGTATGACTGTAGCTCAGCTTTATATGTTCATGAGTTGAATGATATATTAATTTGGATAATCGATAGTATAAATAATTTACCAAAAACAAAAGGAAAGTTGAAACTTAATAAATATGAAAATACACTATAGATTAAATCCATGTGAAGCTTGGAACGGCCAAAAAGAGGTTTTGTTACTTACACTAGGATGTTCTTTAATAGGAAAACTTATAACTCTATGCTATTTTGACATTTTTGAACTATCATAGGTAAAACACTCCATTTTCAAAACGTATTGTCGTGCCACATCATGTAATCTTCCAATATCCAAAGTGTTGACGCTGCAGACATCGTGAAGCTTAATTGTCCATAAAAAACAGATGCTCTTTGTGGAATTAGTTATGAATGTCACATGAAATTCATTTGTTCTTTGTACAACTATAATCTACACTGGCACCATTTGTCTCTCAAACATGCTTCACAACCATCCATCAAATGTTCCCCTCTTGATCAAGCATGTATGCTGTACATTCAGGATTCCTCCCAGCCACCTATTAAGCATTCCCTCTTAATCAAATCACATGCACTACAAGGCCTAATTGATAGAATGTCCACATGTATCGCTGGGCATACATAACAGAACATAATTTGGTTTAAATCTCTCCTAAGGGCAACTTGCAATCACAAATTTTTCCCTTCTAGTTCTTACTTTAGATAGGTAGTTTTGGTCTTTCAGAATAGGTAATCATCTCATGAGATATTTCTTTATATCATGAAATTTTATCAAGAATGAGTTGGTACGAGCGATTCAAGACCCCAGCCTGTTGAGTAATTTTCCCTTTCCCTCTTTATTTCTTTCTCTCCTCCCCTCTTCCTCCGGCCTGCCTCGGACCCATCTTTCCATCTTGCTCCACATGCCCCACCTCTTTCCATTTTCCTTTCTTCTTTTCCCAATTCATTGCTGCTTCCTTCCACTGCCACCATCAGTAGTCTATTGTCCACCACTATACTGGTCTCAAAACCCACAATAACATCTATCTGAGCAATAAAATAACCAATACGATTCCAATTACAATATGAAAAGCAGGTAACTAAAAAAGTTAACCATCTGACAACAAGTCATAACCCCATTGAAATCCAACAAGCTGTGAAAGCAACACCCATGAATAGCGAATCCAACATACCCAACAAGATATGAATAATAAGATCATAACCTACCAATATAAAATCAAAAAGATGATAAGCAAATAAATTGAAACTTTGACTAAAATCAGCACAAAAGCGAAAAAGGATTTGGGAAAAAAAAAAGCAGAGGAAGAGGTTGCGCGGAGTTACATTTGAGAGAAGCGGTGTACTGGAGAAAGCAAAGGGAGTCCGAGAACCTGTCAGTACTCGGATAAGGACGAGGAGGAGAAGCGGGAGGCGAGATGGAGCGCGACGACGCCATCGTGCCCCTGGTTTTCTCTTCGTCCAGCGGCAACAGCGTCTGGATTGGGCTTAATGTACCGGCCTGTCGGCACCTCGGCTGCGCGGTGAGTCCGACCGAGCCCGGATCTGCGGTTCCACTCACTTTTCATGGTACCAGCACCAGAGCATTAGACTCCGTTCAGGCTGGATTAGGGCTTGATTGACCTGACCTGCTTATCTGGAATCAAGTTGGGCCAATACAAAATCATCACCATTTATCAGTGAGTATCTCGATTCGAAATGAGCTTGAGCCAATCCAAACTGATATGAAAGCAAGGCACCATGTTTCACAACCTCCTTGAATTAAAAAAAAAAAAAATTTCCTAATAACTATTATGCAGCTAAGTGTTAATTTCTAATGCATTTATTATTGTGTTGGTCTACTAAACTTAATGTGAAATGAGTTATCCATTGTGTCTGCATGTCTTTTCATCGTTGTTTTATTGCATTTAGGGTGTAGTTAAGCAATTAAACTATGAACTTGGGCTTGTCCTAGTGGCCATATCGAAATCAAAGATTTTGGGTTTGAATCTTGAGTGGTGCAACCGGAAGTATTAATAATAGTCCGAGTGGATATAAAACTAATTGTGTAATATTGGATTATTTTGATTTGATTGGATCCCAAAAACTTACAGATCAATACAATTAGTCTTAAATCCAATTCAATTTCCTTAAATGGAAATGAGATTGAATTCAGAGCAAATATTTACCACATTTAAAAATGAAACATCAAGCATATTTTGGTGTGTCATCTTTTGAAATTGATTTAGCCCAAACTAATGACCGGGTCTTAGGTATGGAGAGGCTAAGCTTGGGCAATAAAACTAGCTATTTTACATCAACAATTGAACCTTTTTTAAGTTGCCTCTATTTGGCCATATTTAGCCTATTTCTAGGTACATGAACAAATTGCATTTGCAAGGTAATCAAGCCTCCCCTTGCTCGACAATCAAATCCGGCTAATGTTAGTGCCCTAAGTGGCTTATCAACTAAGGACCTTCCAATACTTTGTGAAGGGAGGTCAAATTTTTCTCTATCAACCAATTAATCAATGTTGATTCAGCTGATAGAATTATGTCCATGATGGTTCCAATCTTTGATGCTTTTGACAGATTGGGGTGAATCCTTCCACTAGCTTGTCCATTAAGACAAGCAAATTCTATAAATTATTCTTGCCTGCACCTACATCAACCTAGAGTACTATGGATTTGGAGATTTCACATCCACCCAAGTTGCTTGGAATTAACTTCCACGTTGTGTCATCTTGCATCGGCTTAGATTGCACATGCTGCCTCATTGTAATGTCTAGCCTAGAGTTCAAGAGACCATTGCTCATGTTATTCTAGAACACAAAAAGTCAATATAGGTGTGAAGACTAGCTCCTCTCCATCTCTCCATGAGTTTATCATGCTCCAACCCAATGGCCAATGGTGGGTGTGCAACACATGGCTACATACTCTTAGGATTCAACCTCACAAGACATGGCATGTCTCTTCCTTCAAATATTTACATCACTTTAAATTGAAGCAGTGGTAGAATACTCTAATGCAGTAATTCAAAGAATAATCTATTATTATTTAATGATAATGAGTAAATCAATATCTCCACATTAATATTAATCATAAATCCTCTAATTCTTAAGCTCCTCACTATTTGAATCCAAGCCCTATATTCTGATACCCTAACCTGTTAGCCCAGTAACAAGATATATATATATATAGCTTGGAAGAAGAGTTCGATGGGAGTCTTCTTCCTCAACTACTTCGGATGGAAATCGAACTCAATTGAGGCCAACAGAGGCACTTCTCCACTCTTATTTAAAAAATGATCATTGTCTCTAAATCCTCCACCACTCGAAGCATCGAGGTTCGCCAATCATCACCGCCAAACCATTGCCTACTTCTTTCCTCTCTTCTTCTTGAATCCTGATGGCCTAGGCTCATTATGCTCATCAAAATTAGCCTTGGGATCTCATCGAAAGCTAAGGTAAGGTGTTTGAAGTCTTTTTCTTCTCTAATACCACAAGAAAACATGCCATCAACCAAGAAATCCATTGAAATCAATTAAGAAAAGATCCATTATTTCCAAAAAATATTGTCGATCCTTATTTTCTTTCTTCTATGGTCCCCTTTGACATTGTTCTCTTTTGATGAAGTTCCGACTGAGCCTTTTGTGGCTTCCCCATGACCCCATGATAAAATCATGGCCATTGTTAAGGGGTCTAGCAGTTGGATCTAGCCAAGAATAGCATATGTTTTTCAGCTGTTTCTTTGATTTACCCTTGCTACGCCGGTTAACCCATCGATTTTGGTTGTAAGATATCCAGCGGTGCTGCCATGGCTAGTAACATCTTCGATCAATGGCCACTACTGAGCCTAGGAGGCCTTCCCTATTTTGGGAGGAAGGGAGAGCATGAGCTTCCCTATCTCCCCAAGAAATCAAGGGAAGAAAGAAAAGGAAAAAGAAAAAAAGAAAAAAAAAACAAGAGAAAAAGGAAAAGAAGAAAAGAAAAAGAAAAGAAAAACAAGAGGAATACAAGAAAAGAACTTCTCTCTCCTTCTCTCACCTTCCTCTTTCTTCTCACTTTCTCTCTCTAACATTGATCCAATAAAGGATTTTTTTTCAATGATTTAGATCAAGCTTAGTAAAGAGTCCTAACCTATAATCGTCGGACAATATACTAGCACCAATCCTGGCCAAGATTAAATCTATTAGATATGATCATCCATGTTTGTTGAAGCATTAATATGCAAATTTAATCATGATTTGAAGAACTTTTTTTAATCGGATGGATCTGGATATCGATCACTATTGCTTAGCCTTTGTCAGATTCCACTAGATTTAATTATCTCTGATCTCTATGAAGTCAATTGTATCTTAATCTGATCTTAATCAAATAAAATTATCATGATCGGACTGATCTAAATTGTTAGATATAACTACCCACTAATCTTTTCTATAACAATTCATATCCTTTCTAATTATTGAACTTAATTTTGTATAGGGATACAGTCATCTCAATAAAAACATGTCCAATAGTGGAGATACTGTGATATAATCTATTAATTAAAGATTTTTTAAAAAAAAATAAAATTATATTAGATTTGTTAGATTGCATATGAGGTAAGTAATACTTCATTTTTTTTTTTAGATTTATCAGCAAATTATATAGTATTTCTATCATTTAACTATGAGTTATATTATTTGTGATTTATGAATATGAAGCATGATATTACTTGTTAAATTTCGTTCATTGTGAAATATTGTTTGATATATTGTCAAATGTATTGATTCTGTTATGAAATTATGATTGATTGATTTTGATTTCAGATGATTTTGTATATTGCTTGATTGAAATATAAAATTGATTTTATCGAAAAAAAATTTGATTCGAGATAGATTTTGACTCACAATCTAACTATATATCAGAACCCTACTAATAGAGGTTATATTTGCATATCGATATTCTACTAGTGGGGGTTATGCATTGGTATATCGATATCCTGATGTGGGAGTTATGCACTGGTATATTAATACCTTATCAATGAAGATTATATATTTGTACTTCGACTATTCTGAGCACATTCCAGTCCAGCCATAGGGTATAAGTATGGTCATAGCTCATGGCTATTGAGATGAATTGGATGTTTTGAAGAAAATTAATTTATGCATGAAAATAAATTTAACAATTAAATTTTAAAAAAATAAATTCATATGGATCTTATTTTGATTAGTGATGTATATTTTGAATTAGATTTTGAATCAACATATTACTTAATTTATCTAGCAAAAGTATTCATTACTTACTGGGCTGTCAAACTTATTATCCTCTCTTTTTTTTCAATCCAGATGCGTAGATTTGAATATGGTACTACTTGAGAGAGATTAGAAGCGATATTTAGTAACATCAATATTGTTTAGATTCAGATCTATTATTATTAGTTAAGATTTATCAGTCAAAATTTATTAGTTAAATTTGTTAATTAAATATTGACTTTTAGTCATTTAAATTAGTTTCACTATAATGGATTGATATCATGTTTAGAATGCCTTACATACTTGTAAGAAGAATACTCCATGAGTATGTGATAACTGCTATGACCCCTGGCTCATGATCTCGAATTAGAGGCATGGCACGTATACTCGTTTGTATTTGAGAAAAAGATAAAAGAAGAAGTGAGCTTTATAGGATCAATAAGTTTTCAATATCTTTAAGGGATCAAGCATAAATAAAATTTTTTATTTCAACCATGACAATTTGATAAAAATAAGATATATATATCAATATTATAACTTTTTCAAAATATGTCATACATAATAATAAAGCATAAAATTCTCTCTCAGTTATTAATGACTACGGCCATGATTAGTTTCGTGACAAACTCCATAACAGACTAGCCTTTGAATACAAAACATACGATCCATTAGCATATACCAATGATTAGCCTTAATGATTAGTCCAAAAAAAAACTAGTTCTGATTTATACGCCCATAATTAACCCCATAATAAGGTAACAAGACTAGTTCTGAATATAAACATATGATGTATCGATATGTGCTAACAATTAGCCTCAACTTGCTAGATCTAGAAGGACTAGCTCTATCAACATTCAGTCCAGACTGGCTAGGTCCAAAAGAAATTAATTTTTGATGTATGGCCAACAATCAATCCCATTTGCTAAATCCAGATCATAGTTTAACTAGAGAGTTCTTCTCTAAACTTCCATAATAACCAGCATATTTACTTTCACAATATTTTTCAATAAATTTTTACATTTTAATTTTGAAAATAATAAAATATTTTCATTGAAAAGTTCATGTAAGTGTAATACCATGCAATAGTAAAATAAAGGAATCATCTTATTTAAAAATCTACAATCATGCCAAGGTGACATTATGCTTGATACATATTTTTAAATTTTTTTATATATAAGATGCATACTTTTCCAAATATTTTGATTTTAAATATTTTAATTATTTTTATATATAAATTATAATTATTAAATATATGAATATATACTAAAAATCTAAAGATAAAATGAAACTTATAGTCTTATATCAATCAGATCGAAAAGTCATAGCCTTTGACTCTTGACCGAATCCTTAGATTTATGCTCCTCTCGATCTAAATCAAAGTTTTGAATCAGATCTAATTTATTAATCAAAGAAAAATTAGTCTAACTGGACTCAGTCTGATCAATCAATAGAGGTATAAAAGAGAATAGAAACTCTATCTTGGTTCAATCACAACCTAATCGATTTGGTTTGACTCGACCAATATGAAAAGGAGAGAGATACTCGATTTAGGCTAATTATTTTTTTTTGGATTGGATCCACTTGATTTAGGGCTTGGCCTATTCAGACTAGGTCGACTAATAAGGGTCTCATCTGAGCTTAGTTGGATTGTGGACGCGATCTAAGGAGGTGAGACCATAAAATGAAATGGATTTCCCTCTTCATTTTTTTCTTTCTTTTTCTTTTCTTTTTTCTTTCTTTCTTTTCTCTCTTCTTCTTCTTCCATAATAGAGGTTCTTACAGGAGGTTCGATCTATCTAAAAGGAAAATAGAGAGGAGGGAAAGGAAGGTGGGTTCCAATGGAGGTTCGATCGGGGATGGGCTGATGGTGGTATAGCCTACATGGCCAAGGTTTGCGATGAGGTGGCCACGGCTTGTGTGTGGCAGTCCAGCCATGCACATAGGAAAGGAAGGAGGAGAGGGGTGTCACCCCTTTCAGCTTTGATGGTGGTATCCATGGCCAAGAAAAAAGTAAGAGGAAGGGGACTCATTGGAGATGGTGGTGGCATCAGGTCATGGCCGACAATGACTAATTCCAATAGAAAGGAGGCCAACAATCTTGAAATAAAGGAGGCATAGCAACTGGTGAACTTTAAAGAGAAGAGGGGGTTTTGGATGGTGGCATTTAGCCATGGCAATATGGCGGCCACCGAAGAGGAGGAAGGAAGAGGAGAAGCTCTATGGCATTCAATAGCACTAGAAGGAGAGATTAAATAAAAAAATTGAAATGAAATAAACTTCATCGATGGAGGATATTGTTGATCGCTCAATCATTAGGGTGGCTCCAAGGGCTGTGATGGTTCTGTATTGGCCATGAAGAGTCTCCACCAACCAAGACTCCCTAGCTATATCCCAATGGTAGGGGCTCAAGTGGGGATCACGATAGCGATTTCGTTGTTTCAGTCATGATTTCGTTCTCCCTCACTATTTTATATTTGTTTGATTCAAGCTAGAGTCGACTATACCTGCTAACTTTGGTTCAAACAAGCCTAAGTTAGACCAATTCTCATATTCTTTCCTTCTTAAAATAAATTTCATCTTCGAAATTTGAGAAATCTATCTCTTCCAAAGTTAAAGATACTTAGCTCAAAATTTATATATACTACTTTGCTCATGCTTGGCAATTCTGAATACATGATGACACTACTTAAGTGCGTATAAACAATCTGACTACTCAGATCAATCACAATACTTATGCATATTTTTATCCTAAAATACAAACTCCTATAAAAAATGCTTCACAGCTTGATACCTCTGTATCAACTCTAGAATTTTATCCCGAAGTAACATACAATTCAAAATCTCATCTCTCTTCAATCAAAATCACTATAACTTCACTTGAATCAATTATTAAAAACTTTCTATCTTATTTAACATTAAGATGTATGCTAACAAGGTTAGCACAAGAAAAGTGACAAAGGGTCTGAGATTGAAATCATCATTATGTCATGAATGCTGGTTCATTTGAAATCGGATTGGGATCAATTGGATGCTAAAACCTTACAGCAAGATCAATCTTATTAAAATTGATTGTATTGGGAATAGAGCTTGAAATGGATTCAGTACAAATACTATGATGAAGTTTTGATCCTACAAAACATAATAACCAACTTTGATTGGAGTCCAATCATCATATAGTTGTGAAGGTGATCATCGAAATGAATCTGTAATTATAGGCTTTAGATAACAAAGATCTATTACAAAGTATGAAAATGATCAACACTAAATTATAAAAGTAATTTCGAGAACATAAGTTACCGATACTATGATTTCTATGTTAGAGTTGAAATAATAAGAAGAAAAGGAATAGTGCATGATTTATTTAAATACTTAATAAATAGCCCAAGTTTAATCAACAATCAACTCAACCTAGACATAGAAAGCTCAAAGTATTCTTTAGCATGGCTGTCCATAAAAGAATCTGTCAGAGAAAATAATATAGCTACGTTATGATTAGCCTAATAATCAATAGTATTCAGTATTCGCCTTCCTTTTTATTTGAAAAATCAAATCTTCTATCATAACATATTTCCAACCATAATCAATATTTTTAATCAATTTTAAATGACTCAATCTACCATACTTCCACTACGCAACTTTGATCAATATTTTTTAATTTTTTTATAAAATCAAAGCAAAAATTTTATCCTTACTTTTCAAATATCATGATTAATCCTTAAGATAATCATCATATTGTACCATTGTATGATCGAGATATTAAATTCTAAATTCGATTTAAGTTAAACCAGCTCTAGATTACCTTGACTATTTAATTACAAAATTTATAACTAATCTCTCTCCCTTTTGAGAAAATCAACTCTATATTCCAATGAATCAAAAGATACCAAATTAACTCATTTGTGAGTATAATTAATCCTCCAGAATCTTTTCTTCTAGGCTAAACTCATTTGAGCCTCCCAATTTTTCTATAATTTTTTTTATCAACATGAGATTCCATTAGTATTTCAACAATGGTTGTACCAGATCCATGATCATCTCATAATTTTGTTTTTTTTAACTTCAGTATAATTCAACACAAAAATGTAATTCAAAGATTTATTAGGAACTACCAAAATATAGGCTCTATACTTTCACAATGACATCATTCCACCAACTCCACTCACATCCATAATTTGCTATATGATTTTTTTTTTTTGCAATCCAAAATAACTTTTAACAATTTTGAAATTGTGATCACATTCTACAATCATATCAAGTTTAGATTCTCAGAATAATGTTAAAGGTCAATACAATGCAACTCATCTACATTATGCAAAATATATCTCCATATATCAATTGTTTAGCCCTCAACGGCATTCTTTCAAGTTTTAGGCTTGTGCACTTAGGTAAGAGTTTTAATTATATAAGCTATCTACAACTCACATCAGCAAAGCCCTAGAAATCATATCCATCAAAAAAAATTTAGGACTCATTGGTTCACAGGAAGAACTTTTGTTCCTAAAAAATAACTTTCAAGGAAGTTACTTCCTGAAAAATTATTTTTTAAAAATAAAATTTTAACATATTTGATTAATCATAAAAAAATAATTTATTGTAGAGTAGCTTATATTTGGTTGAGCATCTATTTTTTTAAAAAAATAATGTAGAATATATATTATATCCTTAATAAATATAAGACCATAACTTTTTACTTTTAAACTTTATATAAATAATAATATTATATTTATATTAATATAAATATAATATTAATATATTATAATATAATATTAGATCATAATAATTTATTATATTAATATAATACCAATATATATTAATATAATATTAATATTTTAATATAATAAATTTATTAATATAGATATAAATATAATATTAAATATAATATATATTAATATTAAAATTTTAATATAAATATTAATATATTAATATAAATATTATATTAGTATCAATATTAAAAAATATAATAAATATATTACTATTTAGTATTTTATCCAAACCATCCATTGATATATTTTATAAAATCTTAGTCATAGATCTTAAAAAGATATTTTTAGAAAAAAAATGTATCATTAATTTTTATTTCATGAAAAAATTTAAAACCCATCTCCCCCATGAATTTTCATTCTGCATGAAATGTGAGAAGTATCTTCACATAGTAATAGATTTTTTATTCTCTTCTCTTAAAACTCTAACTAAATAAGAGGCTTCTTCTTTACTTTTTAAGAATTATCTCTTTCCTCCACTTCTCATGAACCAAATGAGTCCTAAGTGAACTTTTAGCACCAATAATTATTTCATGACACTCAATTAAAATCCTAATTCTACCTCACTCTCATTATTAATCTAAGCGATAAGATCTTAAATCTAAACTCTGATACCACTTAATCTGTCATACATAACTTTACAGTCTGAATCAGGCACATGACATATGGCTACATATCCTTAGAAAATAATTCTGAAAATAAGAAAATAATTTTTATTCTGAAAATATTTTTTATATTTTAATTTTAAAAATAAGAAAATAATTTTTATTCAAAAGTTCATACAAGTGTAATACCATCCAACACTAAAATAAAGAAATTATCTTATTTAAAAATTTGCAATCATGCCAAGTGACATGCTCGATACATAATTTTGAATTTCTTTTTATGCATGGGATACATACTTTTTTGAATATTTTAGTTTTTAAATATTTAATAAAATTTATATATAATTTTTAATTTTTAAATATATAAATATGTACTAAAAATTTAAAGATAAAAGAAAACTTATAGTCTTATATCAAATAGATCAAAAAGTCATGACTTTCAACTTTGGCCTGATCCTTAGATTCTTGCTCCTTCCGATCTAAATCAAAATCATGGATTAGATCTAATTCATTGATCAAAAAAAAATTAGACTAATTAGACTTGATCTAACCAATCAATAGAGATAAAAAGAGAAAAAACTCTATTTTGATTCATTCACAGACTGATATGTTTGGTTTGACTCAATCAATATGAGAAGGAGAGAGATACTCGATCTAGATCAATGAGATTTTTTGGATTAGATCCACTTGATTTAGATCCAATTAGAGACTTGATCTATTCGGACTCGATCGACCAACAAAGATCTCACTTTGAGCTTAATCAGATTATGGACCTGATCCAAAAAGGTGAGACCACAACAGAAAATAGATTTTCCTCTTCATTTTTTCTTTCTTTTTCTTTTCTTTTTCTCTTTCTTTCTTTTCTTGTTCTTCTTCTATGCCAAAATAAAGGTTCCTATGGGGGGTTCAATCCATTTAAAAGAAAAATGGAGAGGAGGGAAAAGGAGGTGGGTTCTGATGGAGGCATGATCGAGGTCGGGCTGATGGTGGTACAATCTGTGTGGCCAAGGTCTGCAGCAAAGTGGCTGTGGCTTGGGCATGGCGGTCTAGCCATGCACAAGAAAAAGGGAGGAGGAAAGGGATGTTGCACCTTTCTACTTTGATGGTGGCACCCATGGCCAAGAGAATAGCAAAAAGAGGAAGGGGATTCATCGAAGGTGACGTGGCAGCAGGTCGTGGCCGGCTGTAATCGATTCTAGTGAAAAAAAGGCCAATAATCTTAAAACAAGGGAGGCATAGCAATCAGTGAACTTTAAATAGAAAAAGAGATTTTGAGCAGTGGCACTCGACCATGGCAGCATCACAACCACTGAAAAGGAGGAAGAAGGATGAAGAAAAGCTCAATGATGATCAATTGCACAAAAAGAAGAGAATAAATAAAAAAATATTAAAATAAGATCAACTCAATCGATGAAGGATATTATCAGTCATTTGATGGTTAGGATGGCTCCGATAGTCATGATGGTTCTGTACCGATTGCGAAGAGTCTCTGTCGGCCAAAACTCTCTAGTCATATCTCAATGGCAGGGGCTTGAGTGGGGATTCAATCTCATTCTTCCCTACTATTTTTTTATTTGATTCAGGCTGGTGTCAGCTAGGCCTACCGACTTTGGTTTAGACAATCCCAAATTAGGCCACTTCTTATAGAACTTCTTCAATCATTAAAAGAATATACTCCTAAAAAGTAGTAGAGGAGAGAGGCAATCTTCATATGCTATATAATATACCATATCTGATTGGCTAGAAATTATCTTCCAAAGCACCCCATGTGGATATAGTTGAAAGCCTCTCTTCAAATGATGAGTTCATCCAGATTGCCACATTCGAGGGTTCCTTGATAGCAAAGGAAATTAATAGCTCCTCTTTTATGGGTTTTGTGTCAAATAATTTTCTTCTCCTAAGAGCCAACTTCCCCTTACTTTCTCAAGAAATTTTATGATAGCATGCATAATAAGAGTGGCTATAGTGAAGCTGCGTTTGTCATCAGAAGTCATATATAGTTACTCCTTTCTTGCTGCAGGTGGTACTAAGATATTTTACACCACTATTCTGATGGCTGAGTAGCATGGATTATGGAAAGGAGTGATTTATATCATTAGGATCTTTAGGGCATCTTGCATTGTGCTTGAGGGGGATTCAAGAACAATGGTCAAGTGGCTATCAAACATGGTATCCAGTAATAGTGGTATTCACCCCCTCATCCAAGATTGTTGGTGGATAGCAACCTATGCAGCCAATAATGCTGGAGTTACTCTGTGGGATTCTATTTTTGTCGCTTCTCTTTATTTCTTGAAAAATCTATCTTAAAGCTCACAAAAATATATTTATATAAGAGTTGTATAATATATCAGATTTTGTAAAAAAAAAGATAATTCTAACAATTACAGACCATTGTTTGGCTTGTTTTCTAAATAGCAAATAAAAATAGAATTTTGGGTTGTATGGGTAAGGCAAGTATGTAATAAATAGATTTTTTTTGGATTGGATAGATAGTACTTTCAATCTTTAAACAAAGGTTATTTTAATATGCATGCAAAAGATTATTTTTTGACAAAATGGGGGTGTATGTTTAGACTTTTTTGAAAATAAAAAGGGGATATTCATAAATGGGCTACATAATGTTGAATGGTTTTAGGCATGCTATATCTTATAATTTTGAGCATATAGTTGGAATTGCTAGAATCTACCGATAAGAGAAAATTTTCAAATGAAGTTATCATAAGCTAGATATAAGTTGTATGTGAGGGATGCTCCTGCTATTGTTCGTGATGCTTTAATATTAAAATATATTCTTGAAGTTTGTTGTGATACCACTGAGCAACCTATTAATTATGCTACATCACATATCACCTTTAATCCTAATATTGCCTCTTCTATTGAGGAGCAGATTCAGCATATCCTTCAAATTCCAATTAAACGAGGCGTCTGGGATTACTTAGGCTTTCTGTTATCTGCTACTACTTTAGTTGCATGTTACTTTAATCATCTCATGGCAAAGCTAAATAATAAAATTAAAGGGTGGAAGTGGAAGGCTCTTTTATTTGTCGGAAGGGCAACCTTTTTGCAATCAATTCTTGTCTCAGTTTTTCTTTACACCATGCATTATATCCACTTACTTGTTTCAATTCTTAATTTTATGGAAAAAAAGTTTTGAGCCTTTTTATGGGATCATCCTTCAACTCAAAAAGATCTTCATATGCTTTCTTGGTCTAAATCCTGTAAGCCAAAGAATTGTAGTAGCCTTGACTTGCAGACCTTGAAAAATAGGCAGTTGGCTTTAATAGGTAAAGTAGCTATAAATTTGATTTTACATCCTTCTTCCTTATGGGCTTTACTGGTTTAGGCTAAATATAAATTCAAAAGCTCTTGGAATGGATATCGCAGACCCCATAAATGCTCTATCATTTAGAACAAAATTAGTGCCATTGATATCCAGTTGTAGAAATTTTTAATTTAGATGATTGGTTCTGGCAGCTCTATTAATGCCTATCTTGACCCTTGAATTTTTAATGTGCTGTTATCTAGGATGCCTACCTTTATCAACTCAAATATTGGTCTAGCTTCTTTTAATTTTGCAGCTTTTATAACTACTGATAGGCAATGAAATTTGCAAGCTCTTCATTCACGTTTTAATGATGATTTAATTTATACTATTACTAAGATTCCTATTCTTTTGAATCCGTGGCCAGATAGACTTTGTTGGTTTAATTCACATGCCTCTAATGCTTCAACTTCTGACATTATATTGATCCTTCCTTCTTGAGACATGGAGTCTTATACTCCTCAGTGCAATTGGATTTGGGCTCTTCCTTCACCTATGAGGGTTAAATGCTTCCTATAAAAGCTTTTATGGAACCGTTTGCCTTGTAAATCTTTCTTAAATCTTTGAGGCATAATTTCCAAAACTTCTACTTACTGTGACCTTTGTGCTAATACTTTTGAAGACTTGGAACATGTTATTGTAAATTGTCCATATGCTAAACAATGTTGGGCCGCCCTTGCCATGATTTCTGATCTTAACTCCCTTCCCGCTTCTTGGCCAGCACTGCTTGATTTGCTAGCAAATGCTTGGATAGGAGACAGGTTGAAAGCAATGATGGGTAATATGGCATGGTTGCTCTAGAAGTGTCACAATGCTAGGATTTTCAGCATTAGTTTATTTTCCATTCACGATTGTTTAGACATCTATCTTTTTATATGTAAGATATCAATTAAGCTTTTTTAGCAAACCCTCAGTCAAAGTCTTGGGGTAGCTTTTATATGCCATGGCACATTTTCTCTCTTAATTCATTAACCTGACTGCCTCTATCTTTTGGAGGGTTAAAACTAAACTTTGATGCTGCAATCTAATCTTAAGTTGCCAGGGTAGCCTTTATTATTCGAGATGCTTGTGGAACTCTTATTTTAGCTTAAGGTATTAGCATTTCTTCCTACTTGGTTCCTTATGCAGAGCTCCTAGTAGCATGGTATGAACTTAAAACTGCTTTACAATGATTTGGAAATAATATCTTATATGTTCAAGGTGACTCTCTTACAATAATTTAGTGGCTTACACATAAATTCTCTTGTAAGGTGACTGATCTTTCTATTTTTTCAGGATATATTGAACATCATAAATAATTTTTTTTCTTATATTTTTTCTCACATTTATCGTGAACAGAACCAAGCTGCTGATTGGCTCTCCAAATAGGCTCTTTTAGACAATTGTTCCTTCACTCAGGAGATATATTATCTCCATAATTTGCTATGATATTGCATCATGATCTTATGTATGATGAAGAAATCAGAAATGAAGTATAGTTATTACATACTTTTTTATAGATTATTATTTTCTTTCATGCAGCTCACTGATTGGATAGTTTCAAACTCTTATGGCACACCACCCTCTGTATTTTTTAGCTATGCTACTTGCTGCATGCAATGGCTCTTACTGTTGATTCTCTATGTTGGCTTCTTAAGTCTAATATCTTTTATTGTCTCTGTTATTTCTACAATCTTTATTGATTCTTTATTTGAAAATAACCATTAGAGTCTTTATTGCTTTATCAATTATCTTTATACTTTGAGGTGCCCCTTCAGATTGTTATTCAAAGCAGGATATGTTTTGGACAATTTACATCAGTTTTTTTTTACTACACCGTAAGCTACTGTTTTATTTGGCTATCAAGATATTATTACTTCATATTGGATGATTGTAGCTAATTTTTATTTTTAGTTATCTTTAAAGCTGCTAATTCTCATACAATACATGTATAGCATTTGGCTTTTATGTACCTTCACTTCGTTGATCTTTGGCTCTATTTCAAACCTTTTATTAGGTTACTACACAGCTCCTATAATGGATATTCAACTAGTCTCTCTGGTGCTTTATTGTTTGCTAGTTTTTACGGTATTGTTCTTAGATATCAAAAGTGACTTCTACTTATCACCAAGTTGGTCCATGCTCCACTTCTTCACGACATCTCTCTCCTGGACTCCTTGTTGCATTTTTTTCTTTCGGTTCTACATGTGCAGCTCTTTTATTCCTTTATATTTTCTACTTCTTATCTAATAGCATTTGATACTTTGCATCTTCTCCTGTGGTGGTGTAATCAAATGCTCTTGTTATGTTTTTGTTCCTATCTCTTCAATCATTGAATATTTTCCCTACTTCTGACTTTGTCTTCCTATTACCTTTTGCTTAATGTTAGCAACAGAGAAGACTATTTTGGATTGCATTAGTATTATATATTAATGAACTTCTCTTTACTAGCTATATAATAGTTGTAATTTCCATAATTAATGAACTTCCATCCAAATTAAGATGAAAAAGAATCAGGATAATGGATATTAAATGATTATTTTACAGATGATCGATTTTCTAATTATAAGAAAATAATATTTTCTTAAGGTAAAATTATTATGGGAGATTGTTCAGTATATGCTAGAAATTGAAAACTAATTATAAAATTATTTAGAAGTGTAATAAACTATAAAAATATGTATATGAAATACATCATTTAAATATTAGTTAAAGGCTAAGGGCTTGTCTAAAAAGAAGAGATGAAAAAAATGAAGATTTAGATTGATTGATAAGCAAAAGGATACAGATAAAATTTAAGCAATATCATACTCTTATATATACCATGATTTTATGATATTTTATATGAAACTTCATATACAAAATAGGTGTAGTTGTAGCATGAGATCATTATCTTGTAATAAAGATACAAAACTTATGATTTGAGATATTTTTGTAACAAAAATATAAAGTATAAGAGTTTGTTTATTTATATTTATCTTACTGGCGATCAGACATATCAAATTGGAGGATAATAGAAATAAAAATATGGAATAGAGAAGGATTATCAATTTTTTTTTTCTAAAAAATGATAAAAAAAGATTCTAATGGGTTCTAGATGAGAGATGGGTTTTTTTTTTTCCTGAAAAAAATGGAGTCCAACTAGTTTGGGATATTTAGAAACAACATCTAAATTGAAGTTATAGATACATATACAAATAGAGATATACATAGATTATATATGTAAATTCTTAACCATATTTTATTTGGAAATATTCATGAAAAGGGAAGCTTCAGTTATTCCAAGTCATATAAATTAATAAAAGCATCTAATGAGAATTATCTCCCTCTCTCTCTCTTTTGATAATATAATTCATATAGTCATCTTTTTTAAAAAAAAAATCATCTATTATATTTATTTTTATTTGGCAAGCTATTGATAGATATCAACACTTAGCTAACAACTCATGAATTATCTATGCTATATCAAAAAAAGCACAAAGGGACTTTTAGATGATCTTCAGCAAATTAGTATTATCTTACAAAAAAATTTATTGTACAATCCTTATAAATATGGATATTTTGAAAAATAAATTTATGTAAATTAAATAATGATTCTTAATTAAAAAACTCAAACAACTAAATCTCCACCCCCTTCTCTCCCACCATATATATGTAGCTCAATAACTCAACCTTATATTTTCAAATTTTATCAATGACAGCTAGAAAAATTAGATGATTTTTCTTCTAAAATTTAAAATTTTTCACACAAACTCTCTTAACATTTCCAAAATAGAATTTTACTAGTTCAAACTATTGTTTCAAAAAATATAAAAATAGAAACTTTATAATATAGTCTTTATAAAAATTATATATAAAAACTAACAAATCTAACTAATTTTAAATTTTAAAAAAAAATTGTAATTTTATCATATTTAAATTATACTTTGAAAATAAAAATTTATTTATTATTAAGCTATCATTTTATTTTTTTAAAATTTTTACATAGCAAACATGCATCACAGGTGCATATATAACCAAAGTTAAATGAATACTTATTTTACTCTCTCTCTCTCTCTCTCTCTCTCTATATATATATATATATATATATATATATATATATTTATATATGTATGCATATATGTATGTATGTAACTATTTACACTCATTCTCTAACTAAACTATAATAAAAAAATATACAAATAAATTACATGAAATATATTTATCATATTCATTAAAATTGATCTTGATTGATAGAATCATAATCATCGATCAAATACTATTTCTATCAAAATAAATTATTTCTATTGTTGAAGGCAAATCTTTTGTTCCTCCTATGACTTTATGAGAAGAGAAAGAGAAGCCACAAATTAGATTTTCTAGCTCCTCCTATTAACATTTTTATGACCCTTTCTTCTGTAGATGTACTTTTCAAATTATTATCAAATATTTATTCAATATTTTTGGATTTAGAATTTTCAAAAATATGTATATACATATATATTTCTTTTAAGCAACACCAAATTAATGTCCTACATTCTCCACATCTAATATTATCCTAATGTTACTCTACCTTTGAAGCCCAAAATGAAGCCCAGTAAGAATGTTTGCATTTGAAAAATGGCTATCTTTTCAAATTATGATCCGAACTTATCCAAGTCTCCAAATACTTTGGGCCAAACCTTTTAACCTAGTCTATTCCAAGCACCATGGTCGGCACAAGTCACAAATATCTCATTTAAGAATTCCATCATATCAACAAACTATCTCCAATCCAACGATGCCTCATGCAGCACCGACGAATAGAGAGAGAGAGAGAGAGAGAAAAAGAGCATGGAGTGGTCGGCCATGGAAGGCATCACAGACTACTTTTGGCCTCTATTGAAGGCCTCTACTTCTCTGTCACTATCTGCCGCCAACCCTTGACCCCTCCTAGTGCAAGTCCACCCTTCTCGACCTCCTCTCCTATGATGTTTTCATCTTCCTTAATCCTTTTTATCTCTCATCTCTCTCTCTCTCTCTTTTTGCCCCCGAACCCTATATTTCACCCCAGATTATTTACCTTGATCTCTTCCTAATGGCAAAGCGCTACAACTTGGAGCTCATCATTGACAAGCTTCGAGATTTCAAGATGCTGAAAGTAGACTGTGAGATGGAGCAGCACCACAACTATCTTCGTCACGGTCGGAGCTTGATAACGGAAGAGGTGCAGGCGAGGTCGGTGACAGTCAAGAACTGACGATGAGCATACATAGAGTGCTTATCAAAGGAGGGGAGCACTTCTCGAAGGATGCGATGAGGGAGCGAGAGCCATACCTCTACCATTTGTACTAGGAGAGGTTTCAAGATCCATCAGGGAGGGCTCTATCACAGCTTGGGGAGCAATGGTTAGAGACATTGATGCGGCGATATGAGAAGGTGATGCTAGTTGAGAAGATTTAAGGGGAGCAGCAAAAGTTGAGAGCGACTAGGAGAGATCAAGTCGGCAGTGTGGGAAGGGAAGAGGAAGAAGAAAAGGAGGAAGAGGAGAAGTAGGATGAGAATGTGGAGGTCAAGGGTGAAGAGAAAGGTGGACCAAGCAAATCAAAGATAGAATTTTGCATAAAGAACTCATATCTTGTTAATTATTTGCAAATATTATTTCTTACCAATATATTGGTACTTATTAGCATGCTGGTAGATGTCTCTAGATGAAAGAATAATCCAAGCTGCTAGAAACAAGATTAAAAATTTTTATAGCAATGCTATTTGGAGATAACCACTAAAGTTTTAATGGTATTGGACCATTGCACAAACTTGAGGGTTCATCTTCATTTAACCTCAATCAAGTTGACATTCATGTGAACCTCCCAAAAGTCTTGGGGTGTGATATAGCCAATTTGTAGATAAATGTATCCGATGAATCTATTGCTTTTGACTTTCACTCAATTGTTAATTCTACAATTATCCTCATTAAAGTTGTGATCCTTATATTTTACTTTGGTTGTACAAATATCATAATGAATGTTCATGTCAGTGAGGCTATTATATACGTAGTTAGTATTATATTCCCCTCTAGTTACTTGAATCAGGAGCATGTGTGATGATTGATTTAGTTGCAAGTGTGGAAGTGGCATTGTAAAAAGTTTATGATACAAAAGTGCATAGCAATCATTTGAATACATGATATTGTTAACTATAATATTACTATTGTAGTTTAGTGAATATTTGATATCAATTTTCATATGAAAATAGTGAATGGTATGTTGTAAATAGACTAAAAAATAACTTTGATCTTCACACATTCCCTATATTATTCATCAATATAACATCTTCAAATGATATGTAAATGCAAGTAGGGCTACCTTTAAAAGATCTATGAGCGTTTCATTAGCAGTTGTAAAAGGTATAATTACTTAATCCTAGTCCTGTACATTTCTTCACTACTAAATTTATACATGTGATTTGCACATTTGCTTAATAAAATCTCATATACCTTCTTTAGATCAATAAAAACCTATCAGGGTATTTTGATTTTAAGCCTTGCCTTATCCATCAATGCAAAATAGTCTTTGTGAAGATTTTGTCATTGACTATTACCAAGGGCTAAGTTGTGTCAGCGAGTTTCCATAAACCTTCTTATCACTGATATATTTATATTTCTGTGCTACCATTTCCCAATATAAGGCCCTCATTTTACATCACTAAGTCATTATTGGTAATATAGTCAACAAAATACCTCTATTAGTTCAAATGAAATCTTCAATGTATTTATATCTTTATGATACACAATTTTTTTGCATCTGTATTAATTTTCTATGCTCTTATCTACTGCATTCATCATATTTGCATTTTTGTCTATTGATTCTAATAAAAACCTTACTTATTGCCTTGCCACATTTTTATTTAAATTCTTATACCATATAGATAACTTTTTATATCTCTTTTACTATCAATCTTCTCATTGTTAAATGTCCTAAGAAATTTGAAACTAAGCTAACATAGTTCTAGGATTATAGTTTTCAAATAAAATTATATTTAATTATTATTTGATTATAATTAATTGATAACTAGAAGATAGTAAGCTCCTAGACACGAGTTTTATGACATAAAACAAAATAATTTCTAGGGATCTTCTAGACAAAAATATACCATAATTATACAAATGATAATTGCCCGAAGTAAATGAAGGCTATCAAAAGAAAATATTTCAAAGTGTCAGTGTTGTCAAAGGTGCACCTAAGGCATGCCTTGGTGAAGGTGCAAGCCAAGCCCATACCAATTGCCTCTCCTATACACGGAGAAGCCCTTTGCAAAGACACAAAAGATGTGGCTATTTTATATCTTAAAGAAAACTCAGACATAGAAAAAGTATTTTTGGCTCTTTGCGGTCTTAACCATCTAATCTTGATAGGATTTTTGGAGCTTTCTGGCCAAAAAAAAAAGACCGAAGAAAAAGAGATGGGATTTATATATAGCTGAAAATTGATTGGATATGGATCGGATACTAGCATATTCATATCTATATTTGTTTTATTTAATGAATACAGATATGGATATAGATATTGATCAGATACAAAATTTATATCCATGTTTATTTTAAATGGAGATGAATACAAATCGGATACTAAAAATATAGATACAAATACGGATATAAGTTAGATGAGTAAATTTTACGGCTACAGAACCAAAGACATTACTTAATGGATAGTAACTCAAGTTAATAGCATGTTAATTTGATTATTTATTTTTCTTAAAAATTAATGAGTACTATATAAAATTAAATAAGATTACAAATAAAATTGAATATTCAGATATAGATCAGATAATTGTCTATCTATATCTATTTTTTTTAATAAATATGGATACAAATATGAATATTAGTCAGATGCTCAAATTTCTATTTATATCTGGATAGATTTGGACACAAAAATAAATACAGACAGATATTATTCGATTCACTTTCACCCCTGGATTGAGGGCTCCTAAGGATAGCAACTGATGGGACTTCTTAGGCTTTTGATCATAGCTACATTTGGTAAGTTTTTTTCTTCTTTATCTATTATTGCCACTCTTCTTCTTCTTCTTCCACCACCACTACCACTCTTTCTCTTCCTCTTCTTCTTCATTTTTCCTCCTCTTGGTTTTTTCTCCTTCTGTTGCTATTGTTGGCCATCCAAAGGGAGAGGACACCTGTCCCTTTCCTTCGTCCTCCTCTTCTCTTGCTTTTCATCTTTCTCCTTGCCCTTTTCTTCTTTCATCCTTTTTTCACTATAAGAAAAAAGATTATTAGCGATGACTAAATACTATCGCTAATAATCAGATCACCGTCACTAATACTATTAGCGACGGCTTTCCATCATTAAAAATCCATCAAAAATAATATCATCGCTAATTATCATTATTAGAGACGATAAAAATTCCATCGCTAATAATGCTAATTAACGATGATATTAGCGATAAAAAATACCATCATTAATATTTTTTATTAATTAATATTTTAAAAAACTATTAATGATGATATTTGTTGTTGTTAATAATTTTTATTTTTTTTAAAAAAATCATAATTAAATTTTTTAATTCTAATTCTGTCATCACCGGGCCAGAGCTAGTCCAACGGTGGCCCGACCTCGAACCCCTACAGTCGTCCTCCTCATCCTCCTCCTGCTCCCGTCATCCTCTCCAGCATAATATCACCTCCATTACCCACCTGAAGACCTAGGACAAGAAGAAGAACAAGGAAGAGAATCCAGCCAATCTTGAGAAAGAAATTTATAAGCCAACTTGGGGAAAATATCCCTCTCGCATTGTCTTCTTCTCCGTTCCATCTAACGATGGCTGCATGCCGATTATCTGTGGAACAACAGACCTTCCAAAGCTGCCTCGCCTTATCGATAGAGGAGGAGAAGGAGGCGTATAAAGAAGAGGAGAAGATAGGGGTGTGAGCTGGGGAACTAGGAGGGAATGGGGTGGTGCAGAAAATCCAACAGGCGAACATCCATATTCCAGAAAAAATGAACTTCCAGATCTAAAACCCATGAACGAGAAAGAAGTTTAAAAAAGCAATAGGTAAAAATCAAGATCTGACCAAAAATAGAGCCGAAATGACCATCAGGTTGTGAGCACGGGAATGGATCCGATAGGGGAAAGGTGGCGTGAGGACTCTGGCGATGCGGGGATGGCGAAGGGGGAGATGGCGGCACATGAATGGGGAGGGCATGAGCTGGAGAACCAAGAGGGGATGCGGCACAGAAAATCCGACAAATGGACGGTGGCAACAAGAAAGCAGTGTGGGGTGCCGGCGGGGATGGTGGCACGCATAAACTGGGGAACCGGGAGAGGAAGAGGGGGGGTCGGTCGATTGCCTGTGGGGGAGATTAAAATTGAGGGTGGGGGGGATGTAAGGAGAGAATAAGAGGGTGAAGAGGAAAGAGGGGGATCGAAGGCAGTCAGGGAGAGAAAGGTCGGGGGCTCGGAGAGGTAGCCGAGGCTCGGAGAGGCAGGAGGCAGTCAAAGGGCTCAAGATTAGGTGGATGGGGGCTCAAAGAAGTAGACGGGGGAGGCAGGCCGATGGCTCAGAGAGGCGATCAAGGGATCGTGGCTCGGGGAGGCAGTCGGGGGCTTAGGGAAGGTCGATTTGGTGATAAGGAAAAGAGGAAGACTGAAGGCGATCGAGGGGAGGTGGGCCGGGGGCTCAGGTAGGGATGGCAATCAGATCAGATCGGATCATAAATGGGTCGGATCAATATGGATCGGGTCAGAAAATTATCAATCCAAATCTGACCTGTTTATTAAATGGGTCAAAAATTTAAATCTAAATCTGATCTGTTTATTAAACAGGTAATCCAATCCAACCCATTTAATCTATTTATTAAATAAATCAAATTAGATTAAATAGGTTAAACAGGTTAAACGGATTAAACAGATTAAACAGATCAGGTTAAATGGATAGAAATAGGTTAAATAGATTTTAAACAGATTAAATAGATCTTAAATGAATTAAACAAGTTAAACAGATTGGGTTAAATAGGTCAGAAATAGGTTAAACAGGTCAAATAGATTATCTAACTCAATCCAACTTGAATATTAAATGGGTTAAATAGGTTAGATATCTAAAATCTAAATTCAATCCAATTATTAAATGGGTTAAATGGATTGATTCATTTATGATTCAAATCCATGTAGCCTAAATCCAAAAATATTTATGATTGGTTGAACACGGATCGAATTGGTGGATCGGATCATATTTTGCCAGTCCTAGGCTCAGAGAGGCAGTCGGGGCTCGAGGAGGCGTGAGACAATCAAGGAGCTCGAGATCCAATGGATGGGGGCTCGGAGAGGCGATCGGGGGTTTGGAGAAGCAGAATTCGACGGTCGGGGGCTCGGGGTGGTGGGATCCGGTGATGGGAGAAAGAGGGGGATCGGAGGTGGGGGAAAGAGGAGGTCGGTTGCGGGCAAGGGAGCCAACCCAGAAACCGAGAGGAGGGTAAGGAAAAATGAGGATGTGCGGAGAATCGAGAAGGGGATGGGGGAAATAAGGGGCGGGAGGGAGAAATCGGTGGGAGAAAAAATTTAAGGTTATTAGTGACAGCAAAAGACCATCGCTAATAAGAATCTTCCATCACTAATAATCTTACAATCAAATTAAAAAAAATAAAATTAATTTTTTATTAGCGACTCAACTTGTCGTCGCTAAAAGCCAAAAATTCCATCAGTAATAACTTTTTTTGGCAACGGAATAAATATTGGTTGTCATTTGCCATCAATAAAAAGTATTATTAGCGACGGCAAAATTGCCATCGCTAATAGTCGTTGCTAAAGCTCTTTTTTTTTTGTAGTGTTCTTCTTTCTCCTCCTCCTCCTCCTTCCCAGCTATCCATTCTTTGTCTTCTTCTTCTTCTTCCCCAACTACCCTCTAATGCATGTCGTAGTACATCAAAATTAATCTTACTCACTATTATGTAGATAGAATGAGTTGGGATCATATTCGCAGAAATCTTAGATCGATTATTTCGAAAATATAAAAAAAAATAATAGATTATAAGAAATTAAGAAAAAAAAAAGAAGATTGCAATAAAAATATTTTTCATTGATTAAATAAAGAAGCATACAATAGAAAAGAATTAAAAATTTGATACAAGAACAATGAAACCAAGTTAATCTTCTTGCTGCACGTGATAATAAATGTGCCTCCTTAAATTCTTCATCTTTCTCCATGCAGACAGTGGTAAGATGGCTAGAAAGCTTGGTCTAGGAACTCCAAAGAAGAAAGATAGATGGAAAAAGATATGAAAATATGAAAAAGATAGTGATACTAGGATTAGAACCTTTTCTAGATTTAATGAAAGGCATGCTAGGGTTAGGACCTCCCCTAGACTTCTTGAGATGTAAAGAATGGATCTATGGAAGAATATGGTGTCATGTTAGGGTTAGTACCTCCCCTAGACTTATGAAGAAGAAAGAAAGAGAGATGGGGACAGCAACTTGGAGAGAAACTTAGGTATTGGCTTGATGAAAAGAGAGAAAGAGAAGAGCTTTGATAGAGGAGAGAAAGAGGAAGAGAGAGGAGAGAAGATGAAGAACCCCACAAGGGGGCTGATGGATTGAGAAAGGAGGGCTGAGGTATTTATAGAAAGGAGACTAGAATTTTATGAAAAGAGAGGTGGGAGAGTGAATAAAAATTCTTGGATCTTCATATTGCTTCTCCTCTGTTGATCAATAAGTCGCATTCACACTTGGATCTACATGAAGAGTGATTTTTAATCTGAACCCTTGAGATTTAAGTCGTGTTCATACTTGGTTCTATTTATCTTCTAATCTGGACCATTGATTGAAGAGGTTGCTTCTTAATCCTTGATCTTTAAGTCACATTCATACTGGAATAGAAGCTGGTTGCCTGATTCACTCAAGTCTGATCCGATTTGAGTCTAATTTAAATTGTATGAATTCAAACTCTCAATTACCTACAAAATAGACTAAAGAGTATCAAATTCTTAAAAAATAAAGTATAATTAAATAGAATTATTTACCTCTAGTGACTTAATTTAAGTGTTCATCATATTGCCTAACTTGAACTTTACTCGTCCTCGAGTAAAATAGATACATTAGCATTATGCATCAAATTATCCTTGAATCGAAAGTTATCCTAGATATTCCTAACGATAGCTGATATTCAGCTAAACCATTAAAGAGGTACATCATTGAATTTTCAATTCGATCTAATTAGTGGTTGAGTATTAGCCATAAAAATTTTTAAAAATCTTCTTCCATCAACTTTTCACTCTACTCTTTAAGTCCTCTAACATATTATGGGTTTAGTGTAGTGTCTTTTTAGAGTTTATTCCCCTTATTCTTTCTCTTTTTTTAAAAAAAATTGAAAAAATATTTTCATATACAGTCAGTGCAATGTCCTAACCTCTTAAGCTTTCTAATTTACTCTTATAGCGACTTTAGGCCAACGACTCTCAAATCAGTTAGTTTTAGGGCATTAGGTGTAAAATATCCCTTAAACTTACTGACTCGAGTCAAAAAAGATATGAGTTAAGACTGACTCTATAAGAGATTTCTTCATATTCTTATCTTTTGATGCGAACAACAACACTTAGGCAAAAAGGTCTAGTTACTCATTGAGAAATGCTAAAAATCTATTTTATTAAGGTAGACTTTTTGCATACTTTGATATTTACACCCATACCCCTATAAAGTAGATTCTTCATCGAGATAGACAAGAAGAGGGTTCTAGAATTACTCCAAAATTTATTTTAATCTAAATCCTACTATTTATTGGGTGTTCTTAATAATTTTCTCCTCGATATCTCTAAAATTATCTAGACCATCAATCAATCATTGATTAGGATGCTTGATTAACTCCAAATCGAGATAAAATTTAGGTACACAAAGCTAATTATTTCTGACCATACTTAAAAACTTAATTAAATTAGTTATTCTTCCCTCTAACTTAATTTTCATTATTCTCAATGGAAGAAAAAAATTATAATATAACAAGAAAGGATACCATCTGAGTTCAATATGTGTTCTTGATTTCAGCTAGTGTGAACGTGGCTCTCCCCCTAACTTGGCTAGTAGCACACTCATCCACTCCACTATAGAGATTCAACTTGGCTAATTATCTTTTTAGAGATTCTTACAAAATAAAAAGAAACTAACAATATTGCATAAGCTGGATTATCTCCCAACAAGCGTTAAGTTTAACATTTTCGGTCGGATACTATGAGGAAGTCCCACCTATAACTAACTTAGATATATCCATCAAAGAGTCAAAAGAACAAGATCAATCAGGAGACCTTGTCATTATGGCAGAAAAATGTTTGTGGAATGCTTTACAACGATTAGCCCAGACTAATAGAATGTACTGGGCAAGCACGCAATACCAGGGACTAAGAATATTCTCATAATTTTTTTGATGATCAGGAAGGGATTGTATTTGTTGAACCGAGATTAGGGTTGGTAGTTTAAAAGTTTCTTCAATTAGAACCTGATCTACTCTAATCCCTATCTCAGATATGACATGTTTCGATATCATCTCTTTTTAATCTATAGCATGATATTTTTTTCAAATTAACATTAAATCTATCTCCATATATTGTTTTAACACTATAGAAAGATTTTGGAGACAGTCCTCGAAAGTAATACCTAAAACAGAGAAATCAGTCATAAAAATATTCATATCATTGTCCCTCATTTCAAAGATATCCCACCCAACAGCTTCTTTATGTGCTTTTAGAATACCTACAAGTTGGACTTCTTGGTTAGGGATTACTAGAAGGGGATCAGTGGGTGCATCAGAAAGTGACTTCAATTCTAGAGCAGGAAATGATTCTAACAAGAGAACTATTGGAGGGTTAGGTGATGGCTCATATTTTTTGATTTAAAGTAGGATGATTTTAGGATAGGACGTATCAACTAGATCATTTATTTTTGTGATATATCCATCGATATCAAAATCATCCACCCCAAAGTAAGCTAAATAGGGATCTAAAGAATCCTAGAGGAGAATTATGGGTGTAATTTTTTCTATTATATTATTCATTTATGGTCCTTGAGAAGTCTCAATTAATTTCATTTCATCAATTTGTCCTCCTTTCCCGTTACAAGGAATGGATGATTCTAGGACACTTGGGAATGGGACCATAGATAGGTAAGATGATAATGAAATTGGTTTATCCCACTATTTGAATTTTTCTCTAGATATTTCTACCTTAGTCGAATTATCTGTGCTGGTCATTTTGGTTGTGCAGGATTGTTCTATGATCAGTTTATTCTCGAGAGTCATAATCGATTGTTCAAAAAAAATTACAGGGACATTAAAATTTTTAGTCAGGTATTATCTCTCTAGGTTATTCTCAGACTAACTAAGCAGCTCTCTTTCCTCCTCCCTACTGATTGCAATTACTGATTGATCGACTTGAATTTCTAGTTTGGCTAAAGATTGCATAGAGGAGTGAAGGAGCTGATTGGTGCTTTCAATCCCTTCTCTTCAAATGATGGACTATAGGTAGTTGGAGAAGGTTGATATTGTGAATAGGGTATGTTGTAATAAAGTACTTCAATAGACGTAGATCCTTGTGTTATTGGGGTGCCCACTGGGTGTGGGTTCCATAAAAAATTTGGTTGAACCCCCCAACCTGGATTGTAGTCATTAAAGAATAGGTTATTTTCTAGTTCGTAGGCTATTTGGGTTTGATTTTGATGAACTTGCTCATACTTAAACTCAAAAAATTAGTGCACGATTGGACATTCAACTTTTTATGCAGGAAGAAAAGATGCAGAGAGAGAGTGTCTAATAGCCAGTAGACGATCTAATCTATGAGATAGCTCATCCTCTCTACTATAGAAATTCATATTTCTAGCACAGATCTAATTTATCGGATTGTTCTAATTATTTTAATATACAATCAAGAGGTCTAGATCAGAACAATCCCCTTTTGATTTTTTTTTTTTAAGAAAGAGAGAGAAGAAGAAGAGAAGATGAAAAAAGAGAGAAGTTCTAAAGATGAGAATCCTAAGAGAGTCCTAGACCTAGAGATGATAGATGAGAAGGTTGTTTTTATTTATTTTTTTTATTTTATAAATAAGTGATGCAATCAAGTCAACTCTATCCTAAGGTTACCCAAGATCTAGATAGCTCCTAACTGCCAAAGTCACCTTCGAGCACTCTAAGTAAAAGATTAGCCACTCAACTGATCAGGTAAGTACAAGGTTGGTGGGGGTCCCTCCATTGCTTTCCTTAGATACCAACTAAATTGACTAGATCAGCAAACGAAACCAATTAATGAACCACCTTCTTTCAGGATGTAATCTCTGAATTACTTTTCTAGACACCAATCTTAATCTGATCCAACTCTTAAGATTTCTTATCCTATTGAGCTCGAGAGTTTTTAAAGCCCAATGTCTAATTAATTTTAGGTTAGAGGCTTAGGTCAATGCAAATGCAGGATTGTGATTTATAGGTCAAGAAAGGGTGATCAAATCCCCACCTTATCTTATTTAATTGGGTTAAATATCCTTAAAATATTTTATGAAAATATGCAATACAAAAAGAAAAAGTGTCCAAACATATTAAGTAGCTTTTAAGATTTAATTAGTTTATTTATATTAGTCAAATATTTTATGGTGTCTTTGTATTCTTTTTATTTTATGTTATCTTTAAGCAAGAAGGAATAAGAGGTAAGTTTTAAATTAGGTTAATTAGGTATGAGAAGATCTAGTGAATCTAACTAAATGAAAAGTAAATAATGTTAAGATTAAAATGACAAGTAGGTAAGCTACAAATAAAGTAATAAATTAAATCTATTTTTAAGATAATAAATTATTTTAAACTATAAAAAATAGTAAATCACTAGGAATAATGAGCAGTAATAAATAAGATAGCTACTTAACTATGCAAATAAAGTAATCTCACAGTTAAGAATAAAAGGTAACTACGTAATCTAAATAAAAGATAAGGACACTAATCTACTTAGAAAATAAAAAATTATTAATTATATAAAGCAGTAAATTATTTTAAGCTATAGAATACAGTAAATCACTAAGCTATAAAAAGCAAAAAATTTTTTTATACATACAAATAAAGTAATCTAGTTAGAAAGTAGTAAAGCTACCATATATGAAGAGTAATATAAGATAGAAATTTTAAAAAAAAATAAATAGAAGATAATTAAGTAATTAAAATAAATTAATTAATAATAAAAAAATAAATCAATGAGCAAAATAAAGTATGAAAAATAAGAATACGAAAAAAAGAAATAATCAACTAAAAAAATAAAATAGTAAATATTTTTTTGATTTTTTTTTATTTTTGTTTTCTCTAAACAATCTCTCTTCCTCCTTCTCTCCTCCATCAAAGCTCTACTCTTTCTCTCTTCCCATCAAGCCAATGCCTAAGTTTCTCTCCAAGCTGCTGCCCTCATCTCTCTTTCTTTCTTCTTCATAAGTCTGGAGGAGGTACTAACCCTAGCATGACACCATATTCTTTTGTAGATCTATTTTCTACATCCCAAGAAGTCTAGGAGAGGTCCTAACCCTAGCATGCCTTCCATCAAATCTAGAAGAGATCTTAATCCTAGTACTGCTATCTTTTTTATATTTTCATACTCTCTTCCATCTACCTTTCTTTTTTGGAGTTTCTAGATCAAGTCTTTCAGCCATCCTGCCATTGTCTGCATGGAGGAAGACGAAGGATTCAAGGAGGCACATCCATTATCACGCACAGTGAGAAGATCAATTTGATTTCATTATTTTTGTATTGAATTTTTATTTCTTTTCTATTGTATGCTTCTTTATTTAATCAATAAAAAATATTTTTATTGCAATCTCCTTATTTTTTTTAATTTTTTGTAATTTATTATTTTTTTTATATTTTTAAAATAATCAATATAAGATCTCTGCAGATACGATCTCGACTCATCCTATCTGCATAGTAGTGAGTAAGATTAATTTTAGTATACTACGATATACATCAAATTTTGATGCCATTGCTGAGGATCTTGGCAAAAAGGAGGGTTGGGATGTATTTATAGAAAAGAGGCTATAATTTTATGAAAAGAGAGGTGGGAGCATGAATAAGAATCCTTGGATCTTCATATTGCTTCTTCTCTATTGATCAATAAGTAATATTCATACTTGGATCTTCATGAAGAGTGATTTTTTAATCTGAGCCCTTGAGATTTAAGTTGTGTTCATATTTGATTTCATTTATCTTCTAATCTGGATCATTAATTGGAGAGATTGCTTCTTAACCCTTGATCTTTAAGTCACATTCACATTAGAATGGAAACAGGTTATCTGATTCACTCAAGTCTGATCCAATTTGAGTCCAATTTGAATCGTATAAACCCAAACTTTTAATTATCTGCAAAATAAACTAGAGAGCATCAAATTCTTAATAAATAAAGTATAATTAAATAGAATTATATGCATCTAGTGACTTAATTCAAGTGTTCATCACCCTCCATTAAAAGTAGGGGACGGCCTGGCCCCTCTGAAATAGGGGCTCTTCCACTACTTGATCTTTCCTTCCGCTGATGCTCTTTTTCTTACTCCTCTGCCTTCTCTACCTTCTCTTTTCACCTCTTCCTCTTGCTGGTGGTGCTCCGCTACTATTCCTTCTCCTCCTTTAATTGTTGCTGCTGCTCTTCCTCCTCTTTAATCTTCAATAGCTCATACTTGGTGACAATACCATAATATTTCTTTTTGTTCTAGCTAGTTATTGTCTTATTATATTTGAACTTTTAATAGTGGACACACCATGCCCTTCATATATGTTTGAATTCTAATGCTTGTATTTGAATTTGTGTTTATGAATTGATAACTCATAGTTGTTCTTTCTAGTGTCATGTATTTACTATTATTTATTTGTAAATTGATATTTTTGCACTTCATTTTGTCAAGACATGCACCTTGCATTGCACCTCCTACATAGGATCCAAGAGACCTTGGCACCATAAAAGGTTGTTAAAAATTATAAACATAGATATAAGTATAAATATATATACACACACGCACGTGTGTGTGTGTGTACACGATAGGGAATAAATGATTCTATATATATTTATCAATGATTTATCAATTTATGAGCACAAATATGAATAAAAGAAGCATAATAATTCAGATTTATGCACAAACAAAGGATATTAAAAAAGTTCAAAATATAATGAGATAATAAGTAGCCACAAAAAAATAACTACTATGGTATTACAAACAAGTATGAACTATTGAACCATACAAATATGTTGAACTAAATGAAAGTTATAGTGTTTAAAGATCAATTGTCTAAACTTAAATTAAAATATGAAAGTAAACATATAAGTCCAATTGTTCGTGATGCAAGTATAAAGATACCAAAGTGTCTATCATGATATCCAATCCAAAAATTTAAAGTAATATAAAAATCCTAATCTCCAAGATCACCGTCAACACGTGTAAAAGCAACATCCTCTTTGTCTTCCTCCTCTTCAAATTTATATTCTTCATCTCCCTCTTTGGTCTCATCTAAGCAGCTTCTTCTTCATCAATATTGACTTAACTTAGAATTGGAGCCTTATATACTTGCTTGTGTCCTCACAATTGATTCTCTTCTAGTGTTATGTGTAGGCTTTCCAACCCTAGTAGCTCTAGGCACAGTACCATATGTTGAATCATCGAAAAGCAAGTCATCTTCTATACCTTCATCATCTTTGTTCATCCTCCCAATAAGCCACTCATTATTGTTATCTAAGTCCTTTACGGAGAGAGGATCTAGAGATTTCACAGCTTGAATCATTGTTTCAAAGCCCAATTATACTTACATATACCAAATCATTCAAACGGCTTTGAACTAACCCATTTCTTTTCTTCTTATGAAACTACAAGATTTGAAAGATAAGCTTTATTAGCAATTAAGCATAAAATGATTCCTCTAAATCTAATTCATTCTATGAAAATCTTATCTAATTTTTTTATAAAAATATTATCTAGTTTAAATAACATAATTAGCTATTAAATACTTATATGCTCAATGGATTAATTTTTTTCATATCCAAATGCGTTACTGTGGGGAAAATCAGTGCAAGGGTAAAATGGTAATTTTAAAACTTTTTCAAAATTATGATTTAAAAGCAGAAAAATATTAATTAATCTAATTAATTAACATGAATTTACCCTACACTAGGATCTAAATATGATATATAGCATGCATTCATTTAAATTTGAAATTCAAATTCGAACAGTAAACACTTTACTGTAATGTGTTCAGAACACAATACCTTTGTGCGGATAGTAGATCGCCGCAATCTGATCACCGTTGGGAGAGCCTGATCATCGCGATGCAGCCACACAGCATGTCTGACTTCTGTGGATCATCCACATAAAGCTTTCGGTCTGATCGACTCCTCACGAGCGCTAGCTCATTGTACAGCCCTTTTGACGGTCGATGCTGATCGAACTCCTTCGATCAATGTCTGTCAATTCTTCGGATGCTCCGGATCATCAACAGACATGCTTGAGAGGATGTTGAAGATCTTCCTGAAATTTGTGGGCTCATGACACTCGTAGCTTACCTTCTCACTTCCCGAACCCCAGGCTAAAACTCTAGAGAACTCACCGAAAACCTTGCACCCATTTTTCTTTCTTTTCTTTCTTTTTCTCTTGGAAGGATATGGACTTCTTTCTCATGCACAAGACTTCCTCACGTCCCAAAATTTTTCTCCAAAAATCTTCTTACACACGCCCCACTCTTCTCCTCCTTTTATAACAATGTCAAACATCTTATCCAAATGAAAGGATAAAGATGAGTAATTGCACATTTGAATTCAAATCAAATTTTAAATTCAAATGGACACCAACTCATCCCTTATCCACTAAAAGCGTGAGGTGTGGCTTAAATTGTGCATGGAGTGATTTCATGAGAAATATTTTCTCATGTAATAAATGGGACGTTAAAAAAGGGATAAGGCGTAAAGATTAATTGCCCATTCAAATTCAAACTTTATTTTAAATTTGAATGACCAACCAATCATCCTTATCTATTCATTTGGCACATTAAAGTGAGGCGTGGAGAAGGCTTGGCATTAGAAAAAAATTCATGAGAAGTTTCTTCTCATGAATTCAAATGGGTGCAATGAAAGTGAGGTGGCGCATGGAGATTTGGTCAAGGTGGTTTCATTATTTAAACCAACCTAATTGAACCAAATAAGTTAGGTCCAATTAGACTAATTTAAACTCAACTTAATTAGACTTTATTAGGCACAATAAAATTCTAATCAAATCAAAAATTGACTAAGCCCAACCCCTGATCAAATCAGGGACCAAACCATCTCGACGATTAGGTCAACTCTTAACCTAATCGGATCAAACCCAATTGAATCCAATTCAATTGGACTTGATCCAAAAATAATTACTCAATCAAATTGAGTTAATTAGCGATCAAATCACTAATTAAACTTCTCATAAATACTGAGTCCAAATTCGATGGACAATCGGGCATCAGAATTCATCGATATGTAATCCTGATCGAAAAGTCCCAACCAGTGGGACTCTTGACCCCGGTACCCATAATGTGTGAAACTTGTGATCAGAGAATTCTGATTCTCGATCATTGAGTTCCAAACATGTAGGATTCTACACCAGCCATCAGATCAGATAGGAACCTCTAATGTGTGTGACCCCGTAGGTTCGAACCTAAGCCGATAGTACAGGAACCAATTCCTGTACTAATCGAAGTGACCATCTAGCAATGGTACCCGACATCCGGATAGATTGAAGAGTCGCAATCGCAACACTCAGAACCTACATGAATATGGTTACTGTATAATTCATCCTTTTGATCCCTGTGTTTAGGATGACTCAGGGTTAAACTGTCAACCCTGATCAAATCATCCGAATCATGCTCAACTCAAACAGTCCTGTGACCCCTTACAAGGACTACCCTGGCCAAGATTTTGCTAAATTAAAATATGACTGTACACAGCTCCTAAACTGGAGTGGTCAATCCCATCTTGATACGCACCGATAAGTCAAGTACTTGACTACACCCAGCAGCCTTCCGTCACTGAATTAAAAATTCAGGTAGTCCAGTGCCTAAGTGCAGTGAGTTGCTTGCAAGTCACCATGGCGGTCTTAGGTCGGAGGGATATTTATACCCATATTTCATCCGAGCAAATCTTGACAGCAAAAATAGCTCCGAAGTTGGTCACGTTCAGTGCAGATGTACCCTTACATCTCACCTGTATGCCATACCAGTGTCTCCACACTCATTGGTTAAGAGGACAACCAACCTATATGACACAAAATAACCTATGCTTGATAAACATTATCGTCCTTGGTAACAACATATCATTTGGTCACGAACAGATTTAAGGACTAAATGACAAATCTTCCTTTGTCGAGTCTAAATAGTCCTAAGGACTTCACCACAACATAGGAGTTCATTAGAAGATGAAATATTTTATGATGAAAAATATCAAAATAATTTTTATTAATTCATAATTTATGTATAAATATAAAAAATGAGCACAACCGTCAACAGGATGATGATTGGCTTTGGGACACTATTCACAACAATCTTCCACTTGGCCTAAAGCCAATCGGTGCAGTATCTAATACCCATCTTCGACATGTAGTTATCGAACTCCTTCACCGTAATGGCTTTAGTGAATGGGTCGGTCAGGTTCTTCTTTTCGTCGATCTTCTGAAGATTGACGTCACCTCGATCCATAATTTCTCGGATGAGATGGTAGCGGCGCAGAATATGCTTCGTCCGCTGGTGTGCCTTTGGTTTCTTCACCTGAGCAATGGCTTCAGAGCTATCACAGTAGAGCAGAACTGGACCAACAAGGGAGGGTGCTACTCCGAGCTCGATGATGAATTTTCTTAGCCACACTGCTTCTTTGGCAGCATCTGATGCAGCGACATACTCTACCTTGCAAACTGAATCAACCACTGTGTGCTGCTTGAAACTTTTTCAGCAGATAGCTCCACCATTAAGGGTAAAAATAAATTCTGACATACTTTTGCTGTCATCGTGATCAGACTGGAAACTAGAGTCTGTAAACCCTATAAGTCTCAAGTTCGATTCACCATAAACAAGCCACTGGTCCTTAGTATTTCTTAAATATTTCAAGATAATTTTAACAACCTTTCAGTGATTCTCTCCTGGATCAGATTGGTATCTACTCACTACCCCTAGTGAGTATGCCACATCTGATCGTGTACATGTCATGGCGTACATGATAGATCCCACTGCCGAAGCATATGAAATCCTACCCATACGCTCTCTCTCTTGAGGTGTTGTCGGACAATCCTTCTTCGAGAGAGAAATTTCATGGCCTATCGGAAGATAGCCTTTCTTGGAATTCTCCATGCTGAATCTCTTCAGCATAGTATCAATGTACGTGGACTGAAATAAACCAAGCAACCTTTTAGATCTATCCCTATAGATCCTCATCTCTAGGATGTAGGAAGCTTCTCCCAGATCCTTCATGGAGAACTGTGACGACAGCCAAATCTTTATTCTCTGTAATGCAGGGACATCATTTCTGATTAAGAGAATGTCATCCACATACAATACAAGAAATACTACTACTGGACCATTAGCCCACTTATAAATGCAGGACTCTTCTCCATTCTTAACGAAGCCATACGTCTTGATCGTCCTATCAAAATGTATGTTCCAACTCCGAGATGCCTGCTTAAGTCCATAAATGGACCTCTGTAGCCTGCACACCTTAGACTCATCTGTGGATGTGAATCCTTCAGGTTGTATCATATACACCTCTTCATCCAGCTCTCCGTTTAGGAAAGCTGTTTTCACATCCATCTGTCAGATTTCATAGTCCAAATGGACGGCTATCGCAAGCATAATCCGAATAGATTTGAGCATTGCCATAGGAGAAAATATCTCATCATAGTCTATACCATAACATTGACGATATTCCTTGACAACCAGATGGGCTTTATAGGTTTTCACCTTTCCGTCTGCGCCTCTCTTCCTCTTGAAGACCCACTTACACCCTATGGATTTTACTCCTTCGGGTGGGTCAACCAATGTCCACACATCGTTGACCTTCATGGACTTCATTTCGAATTTCATGACCTCCAACCATTTCTCAGAGTCGGGTCCCTGCATTGCATTCATGTAGGTGATCGGATCCTCATCGTTTTCATCAAGTTCGATAGGATCGCCGTCCCGGACCAAGAAACCATAGTATCTGTCCGGTTGGCGTGATACTCTACCAGATCGCCTTAAGGGTGCTTGAACAATGGGCTCCGGATCTGATCTAACCAAATTCAGTTCAGGTTCAGCAACTTGTGTCGGTTTTTCCACCTACCAAACTTCGTCAAGTTCGATCTTAGAGGCAACAGTCCCTTCACCAAGAAACTCTTTTTCCAAAAAGATTGCCTTAAGACTGACAAACACTTTTTGCTCATCAGCTAGGTAGAAGTAATACCCGTTGGTCTCTTTTGGATACCCTATAAAATTACACTTGTCAGACCTAGGTCCAAGTTTGTCCATAATTAAACGTTTAACATAAGCCGGACACCCCCAAACCCTAAGGTGCGAGAGTACTGGCTTACGTCCTATCCATATCTCATATGGCATTTTGGTTACAAACTTACTCGAAACTCTATTTAGAAGGTAACAAGCCGATTCGAGCGCATATCCCTAGTGGGAGATCGGCAGACCAGCAAACCCCATCATGGATCGAACCATGTCCAACAAGGTCCGATTCCTCCTTTCAGATACATCATTATGTTGTGGTGTTCCAGGAGGAGTCCACTGAGAGAGAATCCCATTCTCCCCAAGATATGTCAGAAAATCATTGAAAAGGTATTCACCTCCTCGATCAGATCGAAGAGTTTTAATACACTTTTCAGTTTATTTTTCTACCTCATTTCGGAATAGTTTGAACATTTCAAACGACTCCGATTTATGCTTCATTAAATAGACATACCCATACCTCGATAGGTTGTCTGTGAAGGTTATGAAGTAGAAATATCCACCTCTTGCACTTGAGCTTATGGGTCCACATACATCAGAATGTATCAGACCCAAGAGTTCACTGACTTGCTCACCTTTTTCAGTAAAAGGTGATTTGGTCATTTTACCAAGAAGATAGGACTCACAGGTTGGAAGTGATTCACAATCACCTACTTCAAGAATTCCTTCTTGAGCCAACCTGTTTATCCTGTTCTTATTGATATGACCTAGCCTACAGTGCCAAAAGTAGACTTCTGACACATTATCTATTCTAGGGCATTTATCGAAGGTTTGAACCACATTAACAGATTGTGATAGAAAATAAATTTTATTATTAAGTTGTCCAACAAACATTGTAACACCATTCAAAATGATATTGCAAATATTTTTTTTTATTAAAAATTGATAACCGTTCATGGCCAAAAGGCCTACAGAAATAATATTTAATAAAAAGCTTGGACAATAGTGACATTTACTCAGAATTATGTTTTGAGAATTGATTACAAGGTTCATGATTCCTAATGCTAGAACTGGAATTTTACTTCCATCTCCAACATTCAGGAACCTCTCGCCTTCATCAAATCTCCTACTGACCTGCAGACTCTGCATCGAATTGCAAATATGATAAGGGCTTCCGGTATCCAATACCCAGGCAGTAGTATCACAAATAAAAAAGTTGCAAGGTGTTATCATATAAGTACCTTGCTTCTTCTTCGGCCTGTTCAGATCCAGAGAGGCAATGTATAGAGGACAGTTCCTCTTCCAGTGCCCCTGCTTCTTGCAAAAGAAGCACTCTGCCTGGCTCTGGTCGGGCTTGCGCTTCTTGGTCTGACCCTGTGCAGACGTCCCAGCATGCAGCTGCACCTTCTTATTCTTCTTCTTTTTATTCTTCTTCTTCCCTTTCTTAAAGGGTCGACGACCAGAAGAAGACCCTCCCATAACATTCACCGACTCCTTATGGAGCTGGTGATCCTTCTCAAAGTTCTGCAGCAATCCTAACAAGCCGTGATAGTTCACTGCAGGCTTTGTCATCCGAAAATGAGTAAGGAAGGGGACGAAGGACTTGGGCAATGAATTAAGGATCGCATCCTTACCGAGCTGCTCGTGCAAGGGAAATCCCAGTTTACTTAGGCGCTCAATCATTTCGATCATGTACAATATATGATTAATGACTAAGGCCCCATCCCTCATCCGAGCATTGAAAATGGCACAACTAGTTTTGTGCCTTTCAACGTCGTCAGGCGTACCAAAGGAGTCGTTCAACATTTGAAGCATCTCCTGGGGCTGGGCATTCTCGAACCTGTGGCTGAACTCATCATTCATTGCCGCCAGCATTATGCACCGAACAGTGGTGCGATCGTTGAGCCACTTCTGATAAGTATCTCGGACCGTCCCTCTAACATTCGGGGCTGGCTCCTCAGGTGCCGGATCCGTTACTACATAAAGGATCTGTTCATGCTCAAGGACGATTTTTAATTTTCGATACCAGCTATCAAAATTAGGTCCCATGAGCTTGTCATTATCTAATAATGATCAGAGCGACAGGGTAGTGGCCATAGCTTTGTAAAGGAAAATCAGATCTATATTAGTATATAAATTATTAATACTAAAGTCTTGGACTTTAGTCTAAAGTTTCTTCCAGTATTTTTACGAACTGGTAGCCTCAACCTTCAATTCGAAAAATTACTTTAATTCCTTAGTGGGTACTAGAATCCACACAGACTACACATGAGTCCAACTTTGGTTGGCCAACCCATGTACATCTATGGGTAGGTTCATAACCAGTTGTTTCTTTAAACAACTTCTAATAATTGATTTTGCCCCAGAACCTAATCAGTAGGCTTTGGCCTCCACTGAAAAGATCTGGTTAGGTCCAACCATTAACATGATTTGATTTGGTGAATCGGACCAATAAATGATCAGGCCCGACTTTAGCCGGCCAACCTGACCACCATCAGAAAGACTCGAACCAAATTATCATATTATGAATGATAATTTCATTAGTCAATAAGCACCAGGCCTTTGGGCCTCCAATGATTATTAAACTAATGGACTCATTATCACTCACTTAATGAGAGGCTATGACTTTAGTTATCAATATAACTTAATCATTTTTAGGGACCTAATAATTTTTGAGAATTTTATTAAAGGATAGATGAGAAGAAAATATCCAGCCAATTTCAATCCTCCCACTGACTTCACCAAGTCAGATTAAAAAAAGATTTAATTAAAGCTGGCATTAGGAGCACCTAAATCAGTCAAACTGATTTATCTAATGACATGGATGAGCCCTAATCACCAAGTGATCTAATCAAAACCTAATTCACCAGGTTGGCCAAGTAAGTGTGATCAGTGGTGGTGATAAGCCATTAACTCGTCAGAGATCGAATCAATGCGAGTAGCTCCCGCTTAAAAATCACTGGTCAAACTGCCAAACTTACCTTAGACACCAACCGATTCATTAGTTTTAATTTGATCAACTTAGTAAATAGGGTTCCACCGCGTAGCCATGAATTAAGTCCATCTTGGTCTAGTTAAAGACATGGACCCATTCAACTACAACTATTGGAGTTGAGTCTAGAGTATCCTTGACCTAATCTAATTCAACTTTTGATTAGATTTGACCAATTACTCTAATTTAGTCTATTTCTTTAAGCTAACCTTAGGTCTAACCCAATTATGGACTTAATCTATCTAACCCATTGACCCACAAGTTTATGCAATTGTCTTAGGTCTTAATTCACAATTCTAGACCTACTAGAAAATACTTAATTCTTTTAATTAAGTATTTGGACTGATGGGTCAGGGTTTGGCATTTTGAAAATAATTTTTAAATTTGAAAGATTTTATTTTTTGTTCACCAAATATGTTGACTTATTTTACAAATAGATCAGCATATTTCATAAATAGCAATCCTATTGCTAATTACATAACAGAAAATAACTCAATCAAAATAAATCATGAATATTCCTTTAGATCTAATATAACACATTCATGATAAATTTTACAATTGAACTTTTACATCTTAATTTCTTTCGCTGCTTCATCTGCATGGGATATAATTGCAGCGGCACCCCTACCGCCATAGGAGACCCCATCGAATGGGAGGAGAGGACCTTTAAATCCTATTTTTCTCTTATGATCGGACGGCCATGGCAATCAACCCAATTCGATTACTTGCTACTTGGATCAAGTATATCTAAATATACCAATTTCAAAATTTAAATTTTAAATTTTAAATTTTAAAATTTTAAATTTTGAATTTCAAATTTCAAACAAATTTCAAATTTCAAAATTTTTGAATTTCAAATTTTGAATTTTAAATTTTGAATTTTAAATTTGAAATTTCAACCAAATTTCAAATTTTAAATTTTAAATTTTTGAATTTTAAATTTTGAATTTCAAATTTCAAAATTCAAATTTTGAATTTTAAATTTTTAAATTTTAAATTTCGAACAACTTTCAAAATTTAAATTTTAAATTTTAAATTTTAAATTTAAACTTTTAGATTACAACTTAATCTACGCATGCAAATATATATATCATATCTAAGAATCTGGCTCTGATACCATTTATGGGGAAAATCAGTGCAGGGGTAAAATGGTAATTTTAAATTTTTTTTCAAAATTATGATTTTACAGTGAAAAAATATTAATTAATCTAATTAATTAACATAAATTTATCCTATACTAGGATCTAAATATGATATATAGCATGCATTCATTTAAATTTGAAATTCAAATTCGAACAGTAAACACTTTACTGTAATGTGTTCAAAACATAATACCTTTGTGCGGATAGTAGATCGCCGTAATCTGATCACCGTTGGAAGAGTCTGATCATCGTGATGCAGCCACACAATATGTCTGACCTCTGTGGATCGTCCACATGAAGCTTTCGGTCTGATCGACTCCTCACGAGTGCTAGCTCGTTGTAGAGCCCTTTTGACGATCGATGCTGATCGAACTCCTTCGATCAATATCTGTCGATTCTTCGGATGCTCTGCATCATCAACAGACATGCTTGAGAGGATGTTGAAGATCTTCCTAAAATTTGTGGGCTCACGACACTCGTAGCTCACCTTCTCACTTCCCGAACTCCAGGCTAAAACTCTAGGGAACTCACCGAAAACCTTGCACCCACTTTTCTTTCTTTTCTTTCTTTTTCTCTTGGAAGGATATGGACTTCTTTCTCACGCACAAGACTTTCTCACGCCCCAAAATTTTTCTCCAAAAATCTTCTTACACACGTCCCACTCTTCTCCTCCTTTTATAACAACGTCAAACGTCTTATCCAAATGAAAGGATAAAGATGAGTAATTGCACATTTGAATTCAAATCAAATTTTGAATTCAAATGGACACCAACTCATCCCTTATCCACTAAAGGTGTGAGGCATGGCTTAAATTATGCATGGAGTGATTTCATGAGAAATATTTTCTCATGTAATAAATGGGGCGTTAAAAAAGGGATAAGGCGCAAAGATTGATTGCCCATTCAAATTCAAACTTTATTTTAAATTTGAATGGCCAACCAATCATCCTTATCCATTCATTTGGCACATTAAAGTGGGGCATGAAGAAGGCTTGGCGTGAGAAAAAAATTCATGAGAAGTTCCTTCTCATGAATTCAAATGGGTGCAATGGAAGTGAGGTGGCGCATGGAGATTTGGTCAAGGTGGTTTCATTATTTAAACCAACCTAATTGAACCAAATAAGTTAAGTCCAATTAGACTAATTTAAACCCAACTTAATTAGGCTTTATTAGGCTCAATAAAATCCTAATCAAATCAGGAATTGACTAAGCCCAATCCCTGATCAAATCAGGGACCAAACCATCTCGACGATTAGGTCAACTCTTAACCTAATTGGGTCAAACCCAACTGAATCCAATTCAATTGGACTTGATCCAAAAATAATTACTCAATCAAATTGAGTTAATTAGTGATCAAATCACTAATTAAATCTCTCATAAATACTGAGTCCAAATCCGATAGGCAATCAGGCATCAGAATTTATCGATATGTAACCCTGATCGAAAAGTCCCAACCAGTGGGACTCTTGACCCCGGAACCTATAATGTGTGGAACTCATGATCAGAGAATCCTGATTCTCGATCACTGAGTCCCAAACATGTAGGATTCTACACCAGCCATCAGATCAGATAGGAATCTCTGATGTGTGTGACCCCGCAGGTTCGAACCTAAGCCGGTAGCACAGGAACCAATTCCTATACTAATCGAAGTGACCATCTAGCAATGGTATCCGACGTTCGGATAGGTCGAAGAGTCACAATCGCAACACTCAGAACCTATATGAATATGATTACTGTATAATTCATCCTTTTGACTCCTGTGTTTAGGACGACTCAGGGTTAAACTGTCAACCCTGATCAGATCATCCGAATCGTGCTCAACTCAAACAGTCCTGTGACCCCTCACAAGGACTACCCTTGCCAAGATTTTGCTAAATTGAAACACGACTGTATACAGCTCCTAAACTGGAGTGGTCAATCCCATCTTGACACATGCACCGACAAGTCAAGTACTTGACTACACCCAGCAGCCTTCCGTCACTGAATTAAAAATTCAGGTAGTCCAGTGCCTAAGTGCAGTGAGTTGCTTGCAAGTCACCGTGGCGGTCTCAGGTTGGAGAAATATTTATACCCATATTCCATTGGAGCAAATCTTGATAGCAGAAATAGCTCCGGAGTTGGTCATGTTCAGTGCAGATGTACCCTTACATCTCACCTGTATGCCATACCAGTGTCTCCACATTCATTGGTTAAGAGGACAACCAACCTATATGACACACAACGACCTATGCTTGATAAACGTTGTCGTCCTTGGTAACAACGTATCATTTGGTCGCAAATAGATTTAAAGACTAAATGACAAATCCTCCTTTGTCGAATCTAAATAGTCCTAAGGACTTCACCACAACATGGGAGTTCATTAGAAGATGAAACATTTTATGATGAAAAATATCAAAATAATTTTTATTAATTCATAATTCATGTACAAATACAAAAAATGAGCACAACCGTCAATAGGCTGACGATTGGCTTTGGGATACTATTCCCAACAGTTACATGTTAGACTCAATATCTTTATATTGAATTTTTATAAATTAGTGATCAATCAATTCATGATTATGCTAATAGGATATTAATCATTTATTTATTTTTTATGATGGATAAAGGGAAGAAATTTACCCGGTGCCTTTATTTTTCTTTTCCTTTTTGCCAAGTCCATCCAAAATTACCATCAATTCTCTTATATCTAATCAATTTCCTATCTATCAAGTATTGTGTCTCAATGGGTCGAACCAATCTTGCTATGAATTTGTATAACTTTGTCATAATCTCCTCATCATTCTTAGTGCTTGGGTTGTCATAATAGAATTTTGAGTTTAAGAAATACCCAGCTATAAGTAAAGGGCGATGTAACTAAAATTCCCACGTTCAGTCTATGATTTCAAAAACTGCCTTATAGTTCTCTTCACTTCTTTTGCTTTGAAACTACGGACAATGATATCTTTTGTGCTATTCGTGGCTTCAAAAATATATTTTAGAATAGGCTATTTTCCATTATCAACCAGTCTTGGATGAACAAGTGGCTTTGTTATCTTAAGCTATACAAAACATGAAGGCATTATAACCATTTCAACCACCCTTTGTCTTTGCTCCTTTGCCCATTTACTTTTCAAGAAATCATCTAAGGTAAAAATTTTTCTCAAAATATGCCTTTGACAATGTATAATTGAGAGTTTGAGAAAAGCATTTGCAAATTGCTTGACTGCTGGCCTAAATAGTTTTGTCCTGTAAATCTTCTCATCATGTTTAGCACACCTGGATGGTTGTAGTTAGATTCATTTAATACATTTGCTCTTCTCCATGTCGTTTTGATATATGGTATCTTTCCTATATTCTCCAACGTGAAATTCATACAATGCGTAGTATCCAATATAAGGTGGTTGCACTATCTTAGTAATCTTTTTTTTACTAAAATAAAAGAAATCTAATTAATAAAGAACACATAAGGATTTAAGAAATCAATGAATAACCTAATAACTTAAAACTTTTCAATCATTAATGATTAATCAAGTATTGGAAGGAATTCAAGTACTTACCAGCCATGACATAATTTGAATAATTATCAGTAATAACTTGAATACTATTTTCTTCACCTATATGTCCATCATACTATCAAGTAGCTCAATAGCCTGTCCTTGGTCTTCATAAATGAAGAGGCATCAATTGACTCTATAAATATGGTTCCTTTAAAATGATTCACTAAAAAATCAATAAAAGTCCTCTTCCTCTCATCAGCCTACCCATCCAATACGATAGAGCAACCACTTGTTGCCTATTCCTTCTTATGGTCATTCATTGATTTGTTCTATTTATTCTATACTTTCTTTAGTAAAGAAACTCTAGTCACATGATAGCTTGATGAATCCATGTCATCTCTATATCTCTTTATGGATTCTATCATCACTTTAAAGCATTTACACTTGATTGCATTCAAGTTTATACATGTAACATACATCACATTTTCCTTTTCTTTTCTCCATATCCTCTTGCATGTCATGCATAAGATGTAGATCTATAAGGTCCTTTGGCTTTTGATTTGGCTTTGACTTCTTGACTTTGGATTGGATTGAGTAGCTATTTCCCGCACTTGGACTTGGGGGCCCCTTTCCATGATGATCCATCTTCCAAATATCAACTCCATCCACATCATCATCAGTAGCAACAGTAGCAGCATAATATTCTCATAAATTAGCTTGTTGTTTTTGCTCCTTTACTTGCCATATATTCTCTTATCTCCTCCTTGACATGTCCCTCTAACAAACTTTAGCATTGTGGTGTCCTCCAAGAGGATATTGCTTGACCCAATATGTCCCTCCTTTTGGAACCTTTTCACAAAACTTACAAGAGTGTTTGGATCTTCTAAATTTTGTCTATGTGCATACTTTCAACCTAAATCTTTTCTTTAATCTTTTGAAGCATCTAATTTGAAAAATTAATAACCCAATTGTCAAATGAGCTATGATGTAATAAATTAAACTAATTCCTAATACAAGATATATCACTATAATAAATAAAATTTTTGCTTTTGATGGACTAGGAAGGAGGAGCAGTAGCTGCAACACCGATAGCAGGGGTAGATAAGGAAGAAGAAAAGAAGGAGGGGGAGGATAGCAGCTATACGATATATCCCTGTCCCCTTATTTTGGATAGAAGAAGCAACCAAGAGTTGCTACTCAAAATGTAAAAAGCAAACCATTTTAGAGACTAGGCAAAGGGAGAGGCCTCTCTTGGGGTCAGATGAGGTGCTCAACCTTATGCTTAAAAGCACATCAAGCATACTTTGACAATATTAGCGTCTTAGTGTGCTTGAGCTTTTGGCAACTTTGAAAAAATTAACAGTACTCTTAAAATGTTTTGCCATAACATGGCCTTCACATAATAATAAAAACAAAAAATATGCTAATGGAGTTGGATGCTCTGAAATAACTTAAGAAAGATCTTGAAGTTAGTGATACCTCTTATTAGTAAAGGTATAAATATAAGGTTTGTATTAGAAAACACCATAAGAGATAATAGAGTATCCATGCTTCTCTTCCAATGCTGGTCCTATTAGCCAGTAATACCTCTAAGCAGTAAAAGTGTAATGTAAGGTTTGTATTGAAAATACTGTGAGAGATAATAAAGTATCTGTGCTTTTCTTACTATGCCAGTCCTATTCTTTTTTTATAGATCTTAACAAGAAAATACAACAATTAGTTATGAAGCATGAAAAATATTACTGGCCATAGTACATTATAGTTTGGATGGATGGATGGATTACTCTTAATCATGTATGGTTTAATGAAAAACATCTTATGTAACTATCACTAATGATAGGTGGACGAAGTCTCTAACTTGGTTTGTTGGCCTGCTGTTGTACCTTGTGGTTACAATCTCAACAATCTGGTTCATAACCAATCAAATAGTTTCAAGCCCAACTAGGGTTGAAACTAGGCTCAGGCCGGCCCAAGACCCATCAGGCCGGTTGACTTTGGGTCGGGCTTTGGGTTCAGTCCGAAATAATTCAGACTGGATTTGGATCTCAATATAGGGTCCGTTTGTCTTTCGGGCTGGGCTCAAGCATATTTTTGATCTGGCCCGAGCTCGGCCCGGATCCGAGTCCGAATCTTAGTCCGATCAATAGTCTGAAAAATTTTATTAAAAATCTAATAGCCCAGTCAAGCCTGATTCTAAACGAGTTTAACCCAATCAATAGTATGAGTCCAATCTTGATCAATTAGGACTCGCCTTAAAATTCCAAATCGATTCGTCCGTCTGATTGCTTAAAATTATTTCTCCACCTGATGCACCTATCTTTCGATCTTCTCCTATCACTTCCTTCGCCCTAGCTTTGTCCATCCACTGTCGGTCTCGTCCATCCATCGCCTTTGTCCGTCCGTCGCCAAAAACTACCCCAACCCACCCTCATCTGATTCCCAGGAGATTGGTAGAGCAGAGAGCACCACACAGTCTATCCTCCAATGACATTCGGTTCTCCAACGTCCATCCTCTGTGCGGTCTTCTCCTTCGTTGGCCAACTCTCCATCGCTGCGCCCTCCGACGGTATCCAGTCTCTCCTGGAGTTCAAGAACGGCATCCGTACCGACCTTCCTCCAATGTCATCGACTTCTAGAAGCACCCATCGGAGGGATCCTCCACCTGCCCCCGCAACTAGGGGTGGGATCTCCTGTGATGACTTCAGAGCTGTGGTCTCCCTCACCCTCGATGGCCTCGACCTCACCGGTGGGATCTCTTGCGATGACTTCGCAACCTCTCCCTTTCTGACAGAGGAGGGGAGGAGAGGGCCGGCCATCAGGGAGAGAGGCGGTGAAGCATATGGAAGTTTCGTGAGAGAGAGAGGGAAGGGGGAAGGAGAGAGAAACAAAAGGAAGAGGGAGGGGGTTGGGTCAAGTCTCGAGCTTGGGCTCGGGATTGGACTGGCTCGATTGGGTTCGGGCCGGGCTCAAGCTTGGGCCTGGGTCGAGCTCGGGCCTTATGTTTTAAATTTTTTTCAGGCCTAAGCTTGACCCGAAGTATGAAAAAATACTTCAGATCGGGCTCGAGTAGAGATGTGGCTCGGCCCAGTCCAACCCGTTTCCAGCCCTAAGCCCAATCGGCTATCTTAATCGATAACAAGATAAAATAAGGCAATAAAATTAGGCCTACAGGTTGGTCCATCTACTTTCTTATGCCTACAAAAATGTTATCTATAAAACATGCTAATGAGTGAGAAGCTACCATGTATAGACTATGTGCCTTTATGATAATCTATTTGAAGGGTCTCTTTGATTGAGGTGCTATCTAAAATTCTAAATTCTAGCAGATGCTTGTTATGTGAGCCTTAATGGTATCTGGCTTATATCTAGCCATGAATCTTGTTCATTTGATAGCAATCTTTGGCGGTCAATTTTTCCACTAGCCATCAATATATTTTCAAGTTATTTCTAGCATCTTTCATCATCCACTTAATTCATGTCATTAAACTTCGAAGTATGATCTCTCAAGTTTGCTACATGATATGTTTAACAAAGATAGAGCTTGTATTTCAGAAGCCAATTGAATGGTCCCTTTTGAAAAATTCATATGTCTCTTTCAATAAGACCATGGCAATTTTGGATGCAATGACAAAGACCTTTCCTTTTAATGACACAACCTTTGAATTAACATGCTAACATGCCCTTCCATTTAGAAAAAAAGCATTATAATATGTCCTAATATTTTGAATCTTTGTGACTAAAGATAATAGCATAAGCAAGGAATGCCAAACCGATCCAAACCAAGCGGTTTAGCCTATACTAATGAAAAATGATGCTAAGTCGGAATGGTTCAAAGGTTAGATTTGGTTTGATTACCAAAATTTATAAAATGGCTCTAATTTGGTTGAAAAATGGCATAGATGGATGTTTTTATGGCTCCAATTTGCTTTAAAACTAGCTTGGATGGCTATATTCACCCTCACTCATGATGGTTCACATTCCCCTACTCGAGAGCCCCTCCCCCTGCTTTGCGATGGTTTGAGAGGCTCTCCCCCCTTCACTGACTTCCTATGTGACCATCTCCTCTCTCCCTCTCTCTTTATCTCATTCATCGATCATGAAGGTCATGGTCCAAATCTCTCACCAGATGCTGCTCACTGAGAGCCTTCGCCACCAGATCTAGGATTTGGTGAGGATCGGTGGTTATTCTGAGAGCCTTTGCTACTTGATGCTTTGGCTCATCTTTTTTGTATGTTTTTGATATATTCTAAAATAGAATGGTATGGTATAGACTTGCACTATGCCAAACCGATCGCTGGCTGGTTATCCAGTACCAGTTCGATGAACCTTGAACAAAAGTATATTGGGAATCAGGTATGTGATGAATCTTGATTTTTCTGGTTGCAAGATGGTTATAAACAACTTGAGTTGTTAAAAGCCAATGATATAAAGTTGAAAATAAAATATCATCGAGTATTATGCATCAACTCTTGAAATATTGATGCTAGATTAGACCATTGATCGTGGAAACTGCTCAATCCATCCAAATACAAGTTTTGTTGCACATGATGGGAAAAACACTAGTTAACTATTAAACATATTGAGATATTCTTGAAAATTATGTCTAGTTATATTATTGAAAATATTATCTAGTTTACTTGCATCTTCTTTACCTGGTTCAAGTCATTGCTAGGATTGTAGAGTTTCTAATCATATCGGTGCACTACAAGAAAAGAGTATTTTTATGATGAAATTATTTATGATGCAAATATTTTTATCATCAATAATAATATTTATGATAAAAAATAAAATAGTCATAAATAATAAAATACTTATGATGAAAATAGTTTTTCATCAAAAATTATTGAATATTAAGGATGAAAAAATGATTCCATCGTAAATACAAATTATTCAAGATAAATATTTTCATCGTAAATAATATATCATTTATTTTAATTTTAAATTTTTAAATATTTATGATAAAAATATTTTTATCATTAATAATTTATATATTTATGATGGAAAACATTGTTTCATGGACAGTAAGGTTATTCTTAATAAAAATATTTTTATCATCAATATTTAGAAAAAAATAAAAATTATAAAAATTATAAATTATTTATGATAAAAATTTTGCATCATAAATAATTGAGTATTTATGATAAAAAAAATTTCATCATAAATATTCTTTATTTATGACAAAAATACTTTCATCATCAATAGCTAAAAAAATTAAAAATTTAAAAAAAAATCAAAATTTCTTATTATTTATGATAAAAATATTCAACATAAATAATCATTTTTTATGATGATAAATTTTTTTTATCATAAATACTTAATTATTTATGATGAAAGTATTTTTATTGTAAATAGTTAAAAAAATTAAAAATTTTAAAAAATCAAAAATTATTAATTATTTATGATGAAAATTTTTTATGGTAAATAAAAATTTTTAGGATAAAAAATATTTTCATCATAAATTATTTATTATTTTTGATAAAATTTTTTTATCACCAATAGTTAAAAAAATCAAAAATTTTAAAAAAAAATTAAAAATTAATTATTATTTACTCTAAAATTTTCATCATAAATAAATTATTTTTACGATGAAAAAAATTTTCATCATAAATACTAGATTATGAATGATGAAATTATTTTTATCATAAATACTTTAAAAAAATCAACACATTAAAAAAAATCAAAAATTACTTATTATTTATGATGAAATATTCCATCATAAATAATGATTATTTATGATAAAAATTTTATTTTCATCATAAATATATTTATTTACAATAAAAATATTTTTATTATCAATATTTAAAAAATTAAAATTTTTAAAAAATTATAAAATTTAAATTTTTGATTTTATATAAGGCAACTGTATCTATTTTTTATAACAGCTATATATATCTTTTATCCTTTTACATAGTAAAGAATTAAATATGAGTTATGATCCAGACCAAACTCTTTATATGAAAAAAATCATATGAAAGTAGATGATATTTGCATATTAGAATGAATAGATCTTTTTAAATAAAATGAGCTATACATTTATTTGCAACGTAAAATTTATCTGTTCATCGCTGTCACTGTTACTAGTGATGTCAATGAATCTTTTTGATGGAGTGTCTGTCTTAAGCTACATGAAAAGAGCCTCATTTCATGCAAAAACTATATAGTTAAGTAGTGAGTTCCAGCATAACTTTCACGATCTCGAAAGATATCTGCTTTCCGCATTGATCGATGCTCAAATATATCTCTGTAGAAGTTCATCATAAAAAGACAAACAATATAAGCACTCATCTTTCTAGCAATGCAAAATATAAATATGAGCTTGTACTTTATAATACAACTTGCACTATCCACAGGTTTATTTTGATTCTGGTTAATTATTAGATCTTTGATGCTCACATAATTCCTGATGAATTTTTCATGCTCGATCCTTACATGCATGCAATATACGAGTTTCTGGGTCTCTAATTTTCTATCCCTATCTTATCCATCAAATCTCAATCTTAATAAATTTCTCTCACAATCTCAAAATCACTACGATATTCTCATACTCTAACTTTCAGAATGAAGACTTCAAGAAGAAGACGAGCTCCTTAGAGATCGAAGATCTCAAAGCTATCGATCATCCATAGTGTCGAAAATTATTTTTATCAACGATGAAAATTATTTTCATTAGAAAATATATTTTTAAAATAATTTTTTTAAACTTTTTGAAGGAAAAATTGTTAGAAAAACATTTTTTTTGATGGTATTTATTAGTGATGAAAATCAAATTTTTGTTGCTAATAAATTTATTAACGATAAAAAAAATTTTTATAGTGAATAATTTATTTTTGGACCAAATTTTTTTGGAGAAAAATTTTTTTTAGTGGAGAAATTTCTTTTAACAGGAATTATTGGCGACAAAAATCAAATTTTTTTGATAAACATTATTGGCGATAAAAAATTTTTTGATAAAATTTTTTTTTCATCATCAACAATTTTTTGTTAAGAGAAAAAAATTTTTTAGTCAGAAAATTTTTTTAGTGAAAAAATTATTTTGGCAAAAATTATTGACGATGAAAATCAAATTTTTATTACCAATAAATTTATTAATGATGAAATTTTTTTCATCATCAATAATTCTTTTAAGAGGAAAATTTTGTTTAGTAAGAAAATTTTTTTAGTGAAAAATTTTTTTTGACAGAAATTATTGGCGATAAAAATTAAATTTTCATTGCTAATAAATTTATTAATGATGAAATTTTTTATTTCATCACCAATAATTTTTTTTAAGAGAAAAAAATTTTTAGTGAAAAATTTTTTTTGATAAAAATTATTGACAATAAAAATCAAATTTTTGTTGCTAATAAAATTATTAATGATGAAATTTTTTTCATCACCAATAATTTTTTTTAAGAGAAAAAATTTTTTTAGTGAGATTTTTTTTTTTGATGAAAATTATTGACGATGAAAATAATTTTTCATCGCTAATAATGGTATTAGCGATAAAAATTTTCGTTGCTAATAGCTCTGCATTCAATGCAAGTCAATTCGACATTCCTTCGTGCGAAACCTAAAAAAACCCTTTTTCTTCCCCCCTTCCTCTCCCCTCTCCCCTCTCTGAGCTCTCCCTCTTCGAGCTCTCCCCCCCCACTCATCCCATCGACGAGCTCCTCTCCTCCATCGCCGTCGTCGTTGCCGTCTGCACCCCCGACCATTGTTGCGGTCCGTGCCTCTTTGCCGTCGTTGCTGTCTGCGAAACCCTCTTCCTTCCCCACCTTTGATGTTGCCGTTGTCGTCCGCCATCTGTCAGAGGTAAGGATACTTTCAATACTTTTTTTTTATGATCGGGCCATCAGGGGGCAGAAAGGGGACTGTGGACGGTCGGGGGCAACACGGGGGTGGGGCTGGGGTTGGAGGGCGGTCGGGGGCGACACAATTACGGGGAGGGGGCCGTGGGCGGTCGGGGGTGATGCGGAGCGGGGAGGGGGTCGGTCGGTGGAGATGGGATCAGATAAAAAATATTTTTTTAGGTAAAAAATATCGTGCAAGAGATGTGTATTATATTTTTTAAAAAATATAAAAAACCATCAGACCCTCAGGATTAGATTTCGTGTTATTATTTTGTGTTAATATTATTTTGTATGCTCAACTACTTATAATTTATTTTATATGTATTGTATAAATTTTTTAGTGTTACTACTAAAATTTATAATTTTTTTATTCCACAAGCATAATGCACATTATTTTTACTTATTATAATTTAATTATTTTGTGTGCTATTTTGTATGCTTTTACTTATTATAATTAAATATAAAAAATATTTTTATTTTAGAAAAAACTCTACTGAAATTTTTGATTAAAAAAAATTTAATATAGAGTCACTCTTTTTTGATAAATTAGAAATCCATCTTTGAATGTACGTTCAGAGATGGTAGTTAAATTGCATTGAGCCGTAGATTCCCATTCAAGAGTTAATCTTGATCGAGATCAACTCTTGGATGTCCCGTATTCAGACTTTTTAAAAAAATAATAATTTTATGGTTGTTAATAGTTGATATTTTATTTCATTATGTGGTACTCAGCAATTATCCATCTATTATTTTTCAGGTATATGGTGGATAGGTTGTGTAGGCACCATATTCAAGTCGTATATTTGGAGAACCATGAGAAGATGCTGTCGAAATTTTCACAATAATGAAATAAAATATTGATTAATAATAATAATAAGATTATTATTTTTTTGAAAGGGATAGGACCACACCTGTTAGTAATGATTTGAAATAGATAAGATCATACATTTTTACCTGAATTCGGATTGAGATTTGGTCCGAAATTCAGGTCAGGATTCGATCTAAAATTCGAATCGGGATCCGATTCGGATGAATACCATTGAAAATTTTTTTATTGTTAATCATTTTTGTGTTTGTTATTAGATGGATATCAACAAAAATTAGATGAATACTAAAGATATTTTTTTGTCTGAATATCAAAAAGATGTTCGAGATTTTATTGACTTTGCATGGTATAAGGCTGACAGTGCTAGTCGGATAAAGTATCCATGCAAGAGATATATTAATATGGTATATCATCACATAATACTTATTAAGGAGCATCTGCTACGTTATGGTATGAATAAGAAGTATACTTGCTGGATATGACATGGAGAGGGTGATCCGAATGAAATTATGCACGATGATGACGATACTGAAGATGATAGTGATGCTGCTGAACCTGTCAAACATGATGGTATAGGAGAACTATTGATTGATTTACATCAGGATATTTGTTCGAATGTACGCATGAGTACTAGTGCATCTGAAGGTAATTCTAATCATGAACACAATATCTAGCTTGAGATAGAAGGGACTTCTGAACAGTTCGTAAAGTTTGTAAGGGATGCACGAGAGCCACTTAATCCAAATTGTGTAAAATTCTCTAAGTTAGAGTTTTTGATAAATTACTTCATATTAAAATCATGAACCGATGGAGTCAGAAGTTATTTAACTAAAATTTGATATTAATTAAAGCAGCTCTTTCCGATGGAGAGAGACTTTCGAAATCGTATTCTGAAGTAAAAATATACATTGATGGAAGGAGATATGAATTTATGGACGTGAATGAGCTATTCAAGGCACACTTCTACGTTCTAAATAATTATGAAAAAATTGAAGATTTTATTGAATAAGTACTATCTTAGCATACTGTTTAATATTCTAAGTAATTTTTTCATGTCGATGTAAAATTAAAAATTATAACTTATTGCAGTGAGCATAAGAGTATATTATACAGAGAGAATAATACGGATACTGATGATTGACATAGGAGAGAATTTATAAAATAATTTGGTGATCTTGTAAGTTACACTAGTAATATGTTATTTTTAATAATTATAAAAATAATTATTTGAACAAATATAATTTTTTATGTTATGATGTAGATGAAATATAAGTATTTCAATAAAGAAGAGGGTGCGATCAATGAGTTATACGATTTAGCTTGTGGTTTCGATCGAAGGGTTAACCACTACACATTCTGTATCATTGGAGGAATGAGATTTCACACAAGAAAGTTTGAGATGCAACGATGGATCCAGAATAGTCGGATTGCTACGATAGGATATGAAGGAGAAGAAGAGATTGAATATTATGGTGTACTGATAGATATCATAGAACTGAAGTATGGATTTAGTAATTTTGTATTCTTGTTTCAGTGTGAATGGTGGGATATTAGCAATAAAAAGATCGGTATTCATATCGATTCATATTTTATTAGTATAAATTTTATACGAACATAGTACCAGAATGAGTCGTATATATTAGCAACTTAAGCGAAATAAGTAATATATTTGAAGGATCTAAAGTATCGAGTTAATTGACATGTCGTACAAAAATAACATCTAGAAGCGTATATGACATACGAATCTGATTAGAGATGGATGAAAATTTAGATTTGCATGAAGAGGAAGCTTTTCAAAAAGAAGAACAAACATTAGCCGAGCTTCTTATTGATGAAGAACTTATAATAGCTCCTTTGAATAGGGCTGATCTGCTGTCCAACAAAGTTGAAACTGATTTTATATTTAATCTTAATGAGTCAGAGGATGGCGATCAGTTCATAAATGACGATGAGATAGAAGATGACATATATGTCAATTATTATGATTCAGAGGAGGATCTACACATCGAGGAAGATACGAATATTGATGAGTAAATATATATTCTTTATTCAATCTTTTTTTATAATAATGATATGCGATATAATTCTATTCATTAAAATATAATTTAATATTTATTATTATTGTTCAATATTATATTCATTTATATGTCAAAAATTATAGATATGGCACTAGGAGACAGACAACAACGTTCGCGTTCGCAGTCTATCCCGGAGGCTGAGGTGCCTTCATCAATTTTCACTGTCGCACCAGCTCCATCGCCAGAGGGTTCTGCACTGGCAGGCCCATTGAGGTGGATCTGAGTGATATTATTATACTTTTTATATAATAAAATTTGATTTTTTTTTATTTGGATAGCTATCATACTAATGATTTATTTATTATTATTTTAGACCAGTCTCCATCAGTGGTGAGGTGAGGGCGAGGTCCATCGAAGAACCTCATTCTAGAGCATTGAAGATGCGAGCATCCGGGACAGCATCTCCATATAGAGATACCACCCGACTACACCAGGCCCATTAGGGGATGATGCGAACCATGGCAGACCGAGCTGGACATCATATACCGCAGCTATACCCTCGTGATGCTTTTTAATTGGCGTCATATTGTACCAGCTCAGAGAGAGATTTTCTATACCTAGTTACCGGTAAAATAAATTATACTATAAATATTTAATTAGCACGGTATTCTTCTAATATTTGTTATTGACAGTGTGTATTTGATATTATTGATTTTGAGGAGGATCACGTGCGGCAAGCTGTAGATACTCATTTATCTTTGCGTTTCAAAGAGTATCACCATCACATCCATCAGCATTGGTCCATGTGATGCAGAATCATGGGGTGGAGGCAACGCGGCAGCGGCCCTATGACAATATCACTATAGATGATTGGGCTCTCATATGCCGGTATTATAAGGATCTTACATATCAGATTACACATCCAAACTTCTTTTTTTTTAGAATTTAATGATTGAATGATTTATTTTTAAATTTAGTTTGTTACTTACTAATTTGACCGCTAATTGTATAGAGATGATGTGCCCAGATCACTGCGAATCGGGCAAGACAGATCGTATCGAATTATGGGGTTCGAGATTGTTCGCTTGTCATATAGAGTAGATGGTAAGTAATTTCTAATTAGTATATTTTAACTCTCTAACTATTTAAAATTTTTTTAATTAATTATTCTCAAATTATAGAGATATGTAGAGAGTGGCGAGCTTCTTGGTAGGATTGATATCTACCAGCGGACCCACCAGTGATGGTTAGGGGAGTGGATGATGGGGAGCCAAGAGCTTTTTGTAAATTTTTTTAATTATTTTTTTATTTACAATTTGATTTTCAGTATAAAATTAAAATAGCTATAACTTTAATTTTCAGGACCGTATGATAGACATCAGATCCCAGTCTATCCCTGAAGGCTCGACCGCACCCACTGTTGCTCCTTAGATTGATTTTGATGATTACAAAGCAGTTGAAGGGGTACTAATATTTCTCACTTGAAAAAGACTTATTGCTCTTCAGAGGCAAAATTATAATTTTATCAAAACCCTGATTTGAAAGTATCAAATGATAGAACAAAAGATTTGTGATCCACTGGTGAAAATTTTATTGATTTTGGACTTGTATTTTGAAAGATATGCATGATTGAAAATCATGAGTCGACTCATGGCACATGAGATGACTGGCACGCTGAAATTTCTGACTGACACAGACTTGGCACACCCTATGAGTCGACCCATGAGTCGACCCCCAAGGCATGAGTCGACCCATGAGTCGACCTCTGCGGGTTTTAAGCTAATTTTACAGAACCTTGCATCCCGTTCGATTCTCTGGTATTTTTCCACAGAGGTCGACCCATGAGTCGACTCCCAGGCATGAGTCGACCCATGAGTCGACCCCTGTGACGAAATTTTTCCACAACGGCTAGTTTTTAACCCATTTTAAGTACTTTTAATGCTCATTTATTGTGGTCTAACGGCTCTATTTCAATCTAGAATATTTTTCACTATTTTCTGAAGCTATAAAAGGGACAAAAAGGTAGAAATCAAAAACAAGAATCAAGAAGAGAGATTTTGAAAAAGAAATTTCAAGCAAACTTTTCAGTCCTAAGCAAAAGCTCACTCAAAGTATTCAAGAAGCTTTTGATCCAAGCTCACCAACTCCTCAAGTGCACATTCTAGTCTCCAACCACCTTGAGAAAATCAAAAAGGGTCTTCTTCTTCTTGAGTAAAGAGTATTTAAAGTCTCATACGCTCATTAAAGGAGCTTTCTTTGTACTTACTTGTGCTATTCATTGTTATACTTTGTTTGTGTTATTGTTTTTATTTTGGAAGGGTTCCAAAATAAGGGAAGGTTGATCCGAACCTTGAATCGGAGTGTATAGGGTTGGCTTGTACTCAGAAAATAAGTGGACTAGCTTGGGATAGCTAGAGTCGGAGTTTCCAATGTTTGTATTCGGGTTGAATACAAGATTAGTGGATTAGAATTTCCAAGTAGGAGCTTGGGGAGTGGATGTAGGTGCAAGGTTAGCACCGAACTACTATAAATTCTTTTGTTTGTGGTGTGCCTAATTGCTCTTCTTTAACTCTTCATTATTCTCTTGCATTCTAGCTTTTAGCCATTAGCCTTGAATTAATTTTACTCTCCCTATTTATTTAGCTTTTGTCAAACATTTTTCATAAGTCATAAGTTAAGCTTAAAATTTTTAGAAACCCAATTCACCCCCCCTCTTGGGTTGCATAGCTGGGCAACAAGTGGTATCAGAGTCCGGTGCTCTAGCCCTACTTTGATCTAAACAATCAAAGAGCCAAAGATCTATGGCAACTCAAGTCGGCACTTCTCTAGCCGAGGGGCAATCTACCAACCGACCTTCACTTTTCAATGGGTCTAATTACACCTATTAGAAAGCTCAGATGAAAATATTCATTCAAGCACTCGACTATGATATGTGGAGTATCATAGTGAACGATCCTCACACACCCACTAAAATTATAGATGGTGTGGAATCAACCAAACCCGAGAAAGAATGGGTTGAGGTTGATAAGAAAATGACCCAATTAAATGCTAAAGCAATGAATGTTCTTTATTGTGCTCTTGATGCTAACGAATTTAATCGCATCTCTACTTGCTCATCTGCTAAAGAAATATGGGATAGGTTAGAAGTAACCCATGAAGGAACCAATCAAGTAAAGGAGTCTAAAATCAACATGCTTGTGCATAAATATGAATTGTTTAAAATGGAGCATGATGAGTCCATAACTGAAATGTTTACTCTCTTTACTAATATTATAAATGGTTTAAAGAGTCTTGGTAAGTCCTATACTAACAGTGAGCTTGTAAGAAAGATTCTCAGGTCCTTACCAAGAACTTGGGAAGCCAAAGTGACCGCCATCCAAGAAGCCAAGGACTTGAACATTCTACCCTTGGAAGAGCTTCTTGGATCATTGATGACTCATGAGCTAAGCATGAAGCAACATCAAGAGGAAGAAGTCAAAAAGAAAAGAACAATTGCCCTCAAATCCATAGCTCCACCAGATGAAGAAACTGATGACACTGAAGATGAAGAACAGGATGAAGAAATGGCACTCATTACCTGAAGATTCAAAAAATTTTTGAGAAAAAGAAAACAAGGGATGAGGAAGAGGCCATTCATAAAAGGAGAACAGAGCAAAGAAAAAGAGAAAGACCAACCCCTTATCTGCTCGAATGCAAGAAGTCGGGACACTTCAAGTCCGAATGCCCACAACTGAAGAAGGGTCCCAAGAAGTACAAGAAGAAGGCCATGATGGCCACTTGGAGTGAGAGTGATGACTCAAGCTTCGAAGAGGAAAACTCAACCGAACAAGCCAACCTGTGCCTTATGGCACACAAAAATGAGGTAATTTTCGAAACTCCTAGTGACTTTACATTTGAAGAATTACATGAAGTTTTTTATGATTTAGTTGATGAATTAAAGAAACTAGGAATGAAGAACAGAGATCTAAAATTGAAAAATCAATCTTTATTGAAACAAAATAAAAATATTTCAATTGAAAAATCCATCCTGCTTCAAGAAAATCAAAGTTTAAAGAATAAAATTGCCAAGTTAAAACCATTAGTTGAAAAATTCACCTTGAGTTCAAATAAACTTAATATGATTCTTGAAAATCAAAAGGCCGTGTATGATAAGGCTGGACTTGGCTATAACCCCTTGAAGAAACAAAAATATCTGAAAAATATTTATGTAAACTCTTTAAGTAACAAGTCTTCTAATATTACTTGCTTCAAATGTGGTAGAGTAGGACATAAGTCATACACTTGCTTCTCTAACAAGTCTGCAAATTCAAATATAAAGAAAATATGGGTTCCAAAAGGAACCATTATAACTAACCAAAAAGGATCCAAGAAAGCTTGGGTACCTAAAATAAAAATTTGACTTTTGCTTGCAGGTGTGTCTAGCATCCCAAGGAGGAAACAGGAAATGGTATCTTGACAGTGGATGCTCGAGACACATGACTGGTGATGAATCCCAATTCATCACTCTTGATGCTAAGAATGGAGGGATGGTCACCTTTGGAGACAATGACAAAGGAAAGATCATCGGTATAGGTAACATTGGTATCACTCTCTCCAAATACATTAAAAATATTTTGTTAGTAGATGGTTTAAAGCATAATTTACTAAGCATTAGTCAATTTTGTGATAAAGGATATAAAGTTATTTTTGAATCGTCTGTTTGCATTGTAACTAGTCCTATTAATGATGGTATTAAATTTATTGGACATAGACATGGTAATATTTATATGGTAGATTTAAATGATTTAGCCAAAATAAATATGCAATGCCTAGTATCCTTGAATGCTAAAATTAATGAGATTAGTTGGCTTTGGCATCGCAGACTTGCACACATTAGCATGCATTCTCTTTCAAAATTAATTAAGAAAGAATTAGTTCTTGGTTTGCCAAAATTAAATTTTGAAAAGGATAGAATTTGTGATGCATGCCAACTAGGTAAACAAACAAGAGTTTCATTTAAATCCAAAAATATTGTTTCAACCTCTTGACCCTTAGAGCTTTTGCATATGGACTTATTTGGACCTACTAGAACCACTAGTCTAGGAGAAAAATGATATGGTTTTGTAATTATAGATGATTACTCTCGTTTTACTTGGATTTTCTTTTTGGCACACAAAGATGAAACTTTTCATGTTTTCACTAAATTTTATCGAAAAGTCACTAATGAGAAAGGATTTTCAATTCAAAATTTTCGAAGTGATCATGGAACTGAATTTGAAAATCAAGACTTTGAAAACTTTTATGATGAAAAAAGAATAGGCCATAACTTCTCTGCACCTAGGACACCCCAACAAAATGGGGTAGTAGAAAGAAAAAATAGAACCTTAGAAGAAATGGCCCGTACCATGCTATGTGAAAGCAACCTTCCAAGATATTTTTGGGCGGAAGTAATTAACACAGCATGTTATATTTTAAATCGTACTTTGATTAGACAAATTTTAAAGAAAACCCCCTATGAGCTTTGGAAAGAAAGAAAACCTAATATTGCATATTTTCATATTTTTGGTTGTCGATGTTTTGTATTAAATAATGGTAAAGAAAGACTTGGAAAATTTGATATAAAATCAGATGAAGAATCTTTCTTGGTTACTCCTCCACTAGTAAAGCTTTTAGAGTTTTTAACAAAAGAACTTTAGTAGTAGAGGAGTCGATACATATTGTCTTTGATGAATCTAACGATCTTCCTTCAAGGAAGAATGAAGGTGTTGATGATGCAGATCCTCTTATAGAAGGAATGAAGAAAATCACTCTGAAAGATTCAACAATTCAAGATAATAAGGAACATGAAGACAAACAGGATGAGGGAGGTGAAGAACATCAAGAACAACCTCAAGGTACAAATGACCTACCCAAAGAATAGAGGTATGTTCACAATCACCCTAAGGAGCTAATTATTGGTGATCCTATGCATGGGGTAAAAACTCGTTCTTCACTTAAAGATGTATTTAATCATTGTGCTTTTGTCTTTCATCTTGAACCAAAAACTATTGAAGAAGCTGAAAATGATTATAATTGGATTAATGCAATGCAAGAGAAACTTAATCAATTTGAAAGAAATAATGTATGGATTTTAGTATCAAGACCTAAAAATCATTCAATAATTGACACAAAATGGGTCTTTAAGAATAAATTAGATGAACATAAAAATGTAATAAGAAATAAAGCAAGATTGGTTGCTAAAGGCTATAATCAAGAAGAAGGAATTGATTTTGATGAGATCTTTGCACCTGTTGCTAGATTAAGAGGCCATTAGACTTCTACTTGCATATGCTTGCTTTATAAAATTTAAATTATTTTAAATAGATGTCAAAAGTATATTTTTGAATGGATATATTACTGAAGAAGTCTATGTAGAACAACCCCCAGGTTTTGAAAATCATGCTTTTCCTAATCATGTTTTTAAATTAAATAAAGCTCTATATGGTTTAAAACAAGCACCTAGGGCTTGGTATGATAGGCTAAGCAAATTTTTACTAAATAATGGTTTTTCAAGAGGTAATGTAGACACAACCCTCTTCATTAAAAGAAATCAAAATGATATGTTAATTATACAAATATATGTTGATGATATTATTTTTGGGTCTACTAATGAATCTCTTTGTCAAGACTTTGCTAAGCTCATGCAGGGGGAGTTCGAGATGAGCATGATGGGAGAACTTACATTCTTCCTCGGACTTTAAATCAAACAAACAAAGGAAGGAATCTCCATCACCCAAAGCAAGTACACCAAGGAATTACTCAAAAGATTTGGAATGGAGAACTCCAAAGCAATTGGCACACCCATAAGCCCCTCATGTAAGCTTGACAAGGATGAAGAAGGTAAATGTGCAGACTTAAAATATTATAGAGGTATGATTGGCTCTCTATTATATTTGACTGCAAGTAGGTCTGATATCATGTTTAGTGTTTGTCTGTGTACTAGATTTCAATCTAATCCTAAAGAGTCTCACTTGAATGCTATTAAAAGAATCCTTAGATATTTAAATGGTACTCAAACTCTAGGATTATGGTACTCTAAGGACTCACTAATTGATTTATTAGGATATTCAGATGCTGATTTTGCTGGATGTAGATTAGATAAAAAAGTACCAGTGGAACTTGCCAATTTCTTGAAGTTAACCTAATCTCCTGATTTAGCAAGAAATAAAATTCGGTAGCACTGTCTATGGCTGAGGTCGAATACATTGCAGCTGGAAGTTGTTGTGCTCAAATCTTGTGGATTAAGCAACAACTCGAAGACTTTGGTATCAAACTTAATGAAACACCCATAAGATGTGATAACACTAGTACCATAAATCTTACTAAAAATTCAATTCAACATTCAAGGTCTAAACATATTGAAATAAGACATCATTTTATAAGAGAACATGTTGAAAATAAAGATATAATTCTTGACTATGTTTGCACTGAAAATCAACTAGCCGATATCTTTACAAAGGCCCTAAGTGAGGATAGATTCTGTAAAATTAGGAGAAATCTAGGAATTCTTGATCTTTTGCCTAAATATTTCTCCAATTCCAAGGAATCGATGTCAAAATTTCTTTGAGCTCAATTTCCATCATCTCTCTTAGACCTAAACACTCAAGATTATACCTCTCACAACTTGTCATTGAGCAAAAATTCTTCTCCCAAAATTCTGAATTTTTTCAGAATTTATTCATATTTTTTCTGAAATTTTGTGAATCTTGAGTCGACCCCCTAGGGTTGACCCAATGGCATACTTGAAATTTTTGGCCAACATCCCACGGGTTCATTTCTTTTTAACTTAAAGCCCGTTCATGAGCCGACCCCTCCTTCTTCATCTTCCTCCCTCCAAAACTCGTCGTCCTCATCTTCGTTCTCTCCAAATCCAAAGTTTTAGCCCAAGATCCTTCTCCCATCACCTCTCCACCTCAATTCGCCCCTTGGGAAAGGAGCTTTTCGCATTTTTCTCTCTTAATTGAAGTGGTTGGAGCATGCCCTAGCTTCCACCATTCTTCTCCAAATCGAAATTTCTCTCCGCCAAAAATCTCTTTCCATCCTCTAATAACCCTCCTTCTCCTCACCCATTTGATCTTTCGAGTCTCCTTGCCTGCTCTTATGGTGAGAATGGCCCCAAAAATGAAACTCCCTCAAAGAAGAAAATCAGTCCGTGAGCTGGAAGAAGACGTGCGCAGGCAAAGGCAAGCTTCTCAAACCTCCTCTGCTCTCATTCCTACTTCAGCATCTGCACCAGGTTCCTCTCAATCTCCTCTCAGCCCTAGCAAAATTTCACTCTCTGACAGAAGGTAGAAACCGGCAAGAATGTGGACTTCAGATTCTTTGAAAAAGAAGGTTTCTCCTTTGGTTCAAAGATCAAAAACCAAGGTTGGAAATTTTACTGTTCTCTCAAAGAAGTTACATATATAGATTTGGTTAGAGAGTTTTATTTGAATCTGTGCTATGGCAATGGAACAGTAACTTCTACTGTTAAGAGAATTGATATCTGCTTAGATCCTATTATTTTGAGAGAGATTCTACATTTGCCCTGTGAGGGATATTCAAACATGGAACTCCCAGTGAAGGAAGAAGGGATCAATGTGATTTTAGGAAGAACTTACTCGGAAAGTCTAAATAAATTAGAAGCCAAGATCTTGTCAATTGAAATGAGAATTCTACATCAATTAGTAACAAAGCTTTTTTTCCCGAGAAGTGGCAGACATGACCTCCTTTCTGGCCGAGACATATGCATAATGTTTCATGTGATCACCCAAACCCCCTTAAACCTCCCTGCTTTAATGATTGAGGCCATGAGAGAAACACTGAATAGATCCAAGGCACATCTGCCTTTTGGTATGGCTCTCACACTGGTATTCAGGAGGTTTGGAGTTAGTTTTGAGGGGGAGGCATCTGCTAGGCTCTCGCACTCTGACACCATCAACCAACACACTCTGCACCGCATGGGATTCACTAGGATTGATGGTGGTTGGATCAAGGGTACAGAAGAAAGAGCTGAGGAGAGAGTGAGGACAGAGTTGAGGACAGAACTGAGGAAGAAGATCCCTCATCACCTCTCCATGACTTCAGGGCAGCATCTCCAGACATCCAGTTTGTTTCAGATCCAGAGGCTGGCCCTTCAGAGTCCACCAGGAGGCACACACCAGTTCAGCAGCCAGACAGCAGAGCACCTCCCTCAGAGTTCAGATTGGCTGATGATCAGATTGAGCTGATTTCTCAGCGTGTGGCTTCCTTGCTTTCTCGTCAGTGGAGCACTTCAGCCTTTGCACCGGGATCCACATCATTAGATGCATCTGATCAGACCTTGATCTCCCACATCTCCACTATTTTTCAGATGATCTCAGATCAGTCAGTTCGGATTCAGCAGCTCGAGGGTTACATTTTGAGACTGACTGGGAGAGTACTTGACTTGCAGGGGCAAGTGTTAGCTCTGGCCCATCCACAGCCACAGGAGTGCACTATTGAGGTCTCAGACCTAACTGCGGAGGCTGGCAGACTTAGAGGTGTATTGGAGGGTGGATTTGATTTCTTGAGGAGAGAGATCAGAGGCTCTAGTGAGCATGCTTCTACACAGTTCACTGCACTGCTTCAGTCTGTTTCGAGAGCTCTGAACCTTCTTGACACCATCAGGCTCTCTCTTGCAGTCTAGTCTATGGCTTCTCAGCCTTCAGGATCATCTCGCCCACCTACTCGTGCCAGCACCTCCACTCGTGGCAGAGGCAGACGGGGTAGAGGACGAGTCCTTGGTCGTGATCCATCATCTCCCCACCCCATCTCTGATACATCTGATTCTGATCCATCTAGTCATGAGCTCCACTAGATCCTTGTAGCTAGCCTTGTTTGTTGTTCTTTCTAGGATCTATCTTTTGGGCCATGTAATGATATTAACTGGTTGACTTTTATATTATGGAATATGTATTGGAACAGCTATGGTACTAATCACCTTTTGATTATATATCTATTCTTTGACTTTTAATATATTGCTATTTCATATCTATGGTACTCAATGGCATATTTTGTTTTATGATTGCTGTATTCAGGGGGAGTAAACATTAATGTCAGTAAAATTAATGATTAGCACAAGAAGTTTGAAGAAATAAAAGAGAGAGAGAAAATGTATTCAAAAAAAAGAGGGGGAGTTAACAATGTTTGATGATGTCAAAAAGGGGGAGAAATTAAAGAAAAATATCAAAAGCAAGATTGATAAAAGACTTAAAAATAAAATGAGTGGATTGGGAGAAATTAAAGAAAAGTATCAAACTTTAAAATTACTTCTTAGACATGCTCTGATACACTTTAAAATTTGACATGCTCTGATATACTTTAAAATTAATTCTTAGACATGCTCTGATACACTTAAAATTTGACATACTCTAATATAACTTTAAAATTAATTCTTAGACATGCATTGATACACTTAATATTTAAACATGCTCTGATACCAAAATTAAATAATCAAATGAGAATGAGCGAACTTTCAAGATGTTAAGAAATTGAAAAACAAGCAAATGAGATATTTTCAAATACGCAATTTTCAAATTCTAAGGTAAATTCTGCTTTGCTCTGATAACAAAAATAAATTTTCTGCTCTGATACCAAAATCACATAATCAAATGAGCAAATTTTCAAATCATTAAGCAATAGGCAAATTATTTATGCAAATGGGAACATGTATCACATGCCAAAAGAATCAATCTTCTTTTTCAAGCAAATGCACTTATAAGTTGGTAGTAAATTTTCTATTTATCTTCAAACTACCTATAATGCATTTCATTCCTTTGAAATTCATGCGTATTGATTCATATAAACGCTTTTGTTCAAGTATTTTGTCATCATCAAAAAGGGGGAGATTGTTGCTCCTTAGATTGATTTTGATGATTACAAAGCAGTTGAAAGGGTACTAATGTTTCTCACTTGAAAAGACTTATTGCTCTTCAGGAGCAAAATTGTAATTTTACCAAAATTCTGATTTGAAAGTATCAAATGATAGAACAAAAGATTTGTGATCCACTGGTGAAAATTTTATTGATTTTGGACTTGTATTTTGAAAGATATGCATGATTGAAAATCATGAGTCGACCCATGAGTTGACTCATGGCACATGAGATGACTGGCATGCTGAAATTTCTGACTGACACAGACTTGGCACACCCTGTGAGTCGACCCATGAGTCGACCCCAAGGCATGAGTCGACCCATGAGTCGACCTCTACAGGTTTTAAGCCAATTTTACAGAACCTTGCATCCCATTCGATTCTCTGATATTTTTTCATAGAGGTCGACCCATGAGTCGACCCCCAGGCATGAGTCGACCCATGAGTCGACCCCTGTGATGAGATTTTTCACAACGACTAGTTTTTAACCCATTTTAAGTACTTTTAATGCTCATTTATTGTGGTCTAACGGTTCTATTTTAGCCTAGAATATTTTTCACAATTTTCTGAAGCTATAAAAGGGACAAAAAGGTGGAAATCAAAAACAAGAATCAAGAAGAGAGATTTTGAAAAAGGGATTTCAAGCAAACTTTTCAGTCCTAAGCAAAAGCTCACTCAAAGCATTCAAGAAGCCTTTGATCAAGCTCACCAACTCCTCAAGTGCACATTCTAGTCTCCAACCACCTTGAGGAAATAAAAAAGGGTCTTCTTCTTCTTGAGTAAAGAGTATTTAAAGTCTCATACGCTCATTAAAGAGCTTTCTTGTGCTATTCATTGTTATACTTTGTTTGTGTTATTATTTTTTATTTTGGAAGGGTTCAAAATAAGGGAAGGTTGATCCGAACCTTGAATCGCAGTGTATAGGGTTGGCTTGTACCCGAAAAATAAGTGGACTAGCTTGGAGATAGCTAGAGTCGGAGTTTCCGACGTTTGTATTCGGGTTGAATACAAGATTAGTGATTGAAATTCCCAAGTAGGAGCTTGGAAGTGGATGTAGGTGCAAGGTTGGCACCGAACCACTATAAATCCTGTTGTTTGTGGGTGCCTAATTGCTCTTCTTTAACTTTTCATTATTCTCTGGCATTCTAGCTTTTAGCCATTAGCCTTGAATTAATTTTACTCTCCCTATTTATTTAGCTTTTGTCAAATATTTTTCATAAGTCATGTTAAGCTTAAAATTTTTAGAAACCCAATTCACCCCCCTCCTCTTGGGTTGCATAGCTGGGAAACACCCACCAACTTATCATTGTCCAATAATGATCGGAGCGATAGGGAAGTGGCCATATTTGCACAAAGCAGAACCATAACCTAATTAGTAATTATTAATTAACCTAAAGATTTAGACTTTAATCAAAAAGATTTCTCCCACTATTTTATTCGAATTGGTAGCCTCTACCTCCAATTCGAGGAATTACCCTAATTCCTTAGTGGGGTACTAGAATCCACTTAACTGCACACAAGTCCAACTTGGTTGGCCAACCCATGTACATCTAAGGGTAGGTTCATAACCAATTATTTCTCTAAATAATTTCTAGTAATTTTAATTTTGCCCCAGAAACCTAATCAGTAGGCTTTGGCCTCCACTGTAAGGATCCGGTTAGTCCAACCATTAACATGATCATACTTGGTGTATCTAACCAACGAATGATTAAGCCCAAACTTTGGTTGGCTCAACCTAACCACTATTAGAAGGACACTTCCAAGTCATCAATGATGAGTGATAATTCCATTAGCCAAAAGCACCAGGCCTTTGGGTCTGCAATAATTATTGAGTTAATGGACTCATTATCAAACACCTTAATGGGAGGGCTATGACTCAGTTATCTCCATAACTTTTATCATTTTAAGGACCTAATAATTTTAGAGGATTTAAATAATATAAGGATGAGGTCTGATGAACCAGCTTATCATGATCCTCCCACTGGCTTCACCAAGTCAGCTTAAGGGAGACCATTAAAAGGGCTGGTCTAGGAGCACCTAAACAGTCACACTGATTTATCTAGCTGACATGGGTCAACTCGAATAGTCAAGTGATCCGATCAAAATATAATTTTCACCAAGAGGTCAGGTAAGTTCGATCAGTGGGAGGGTCTGCCAAAGCTTGCCTTAGACACCATCAGAAATGGCCAGGTAAGCGGGCTCCCATTAAAAAACCACCGGTCTGGTTTACCTTAGACACCAACTGGTTTAATTAGTTTCAATTAGATCAACCTAACAGTTCGTGCTAGACCGATTCGCCAAGAATCAAGTCCATTTGGTTCTCGTTAAAGACATGGACTTGACCAACTACAACTATTGTAATTGATCTAGAGAATCCTGACCTAATCTAAGACAACAATTGATTAGATTTAGTCAATTCTCTAATTAAGTCCATCTTTAATCTAACCATAGGTCTAACCTAATTAATAGACCTAATTCCCACTAACCCATTAACCCAATGTGTTATGATTTGTGTCTTAGGTTCTTCAATTCACAATCCTAGAACCTAATCAAACAATTTCTTAATTCTTAATTAAGTTTTGGGCTGAGGGTTGGGTTTTGGCTTTTCAAAAAATAATTTTCATATTTGTAAAAATAATTTTACAATATGATTCTACCAACCATATTGCATGTTTGATTCAAAATCAAGATACAAGTGAAATAAACATGAAACTACTTTAGATCTAATCTAAACAGTTCATGTAATTGAAATAATTTCAACTTTAAACAATTTCTTTGCACAAAAATTATTAACAAAGAGATTTTATTTTAGATTTAAATATCTTTTAAATCTAATAAATCATAAATTTAATCTAGATCATATCTAACAAATTTATGATTAAAGATAGATCTACACAAACTAGGATAATCTTTACACTGTAAGGGGTAAACCTACAGCAGGACAACCTTGCAGTTTGTGATTGATCTAAAATTTTAATTTCAGATTTAATAATCAGATTGTAAATTAAATTTAATCTAAGAAATAATCTAAGCATGTATAAATAATCATGTAATAAAGAACCTAGGCTCTGATACCAATTGTAGGAACCAGATCTAGGGTTTCAGGGTTAGATCTTGAAACTTTTTCAAGATCATACAGCGGAAGACTAAAATAAATCAAAATTATTTTTTAAAATTAGAGAATTCCTAGATCTAAGATTTTATTACATGATTATTACATAGAATTAAATCAAAAATTAAAATATATAAATATAGCATGAACTACATGTTGATCATATCAACATGTTTTTATACTACATCTAATGTATGTATTAAACAATAGATCAGATCTATTACCTTGCAAGTTAGACGTTCTAACCTCACTGATCTAGGCTTGAGGATGATGTTGCAAGCCGCACATGTGTCCGGCCTCTAG